>NC_063338.1:91977140-92001953 GCF_021869965.1 Rhincodon typus | reverse complement strand
GTTATGGTTGTTGGAGGTCAATCATCTCAACTCCAAGACATCTCTGCAGGAGTTCCTCAGAGTAGTGCCCCAGACCCAACCATCTTCAGCTGCTTCATCAATGGCCTTCCCTCCATCATTAGGTCAGAAATGGGGATGTTCACCCATGAATGCAAAATATTCAACACCATTTGCAAATCCACACGTACTCAGTTCTGAAGAAGGGTCACTAGATCTGAAACGTTAACTCTGATTTCTCTCCATAGATGCTGCCAGATTTGCTGAGATTTTCCAGCAATTTCTGCTTTTTTTGCACAGATACTGAAGCAGTCCATGTTCAAATGTAACAAGATCTGGACAATATCCAGGCTTGGGCTGACAAGTGGCAAGAAACATTCATGCTAAGGTAATCATTGGTCCTTTAGAGGATGAGAAGGAGGATTTTATAATGGGAAATAAGGAAATGACCGAGCTATTGAAAAAGGTATTTTGTGTCATTATTCACAGAGGAAGACACAAATAACATGCCAATAATTGATGACAAGGAGGATTATGGCAGGTGAGTACCTAGAAACTATCAGTATCACTGAAGAGTAAGCTAACGGGGCTAAACTTGGATAAGTCTCCTGGCCCTGATGGAATGCTAAAACAGGTGACAAGGGAAACAGCAAATGTACTCCTGATAATTTACCAAAGCTGGGAGACTCTGGGACGGTTCCAGCAGGTTGGAAAACAGCAAATGTGATGCTATTGTTTAAAAAAACGAGGTAAACAAAATACGAATAACTGTAGACCCGTTAGCTTAACTTCTGCAGTGGGGAAAATGCTTGAATCTACCAGCAAGGAAGGAACAGCAAGACATCGAGATAGAAATTGTCCATTCTGCACAATGAGCATGGCTTCATGAAAGGCACGTCATGTTTAACTAATTTACTGAAATTCCTTGAGGACATCATGAGTGTGTTGGACAATGGGAACCAGTAGATGTGGTGTATCTAGATTTCCAAAAGGCATTCGACAAGGTGCCGCACAAAAGGCTGCTGCATAAGATAAAAGTACATGGCGTTACGGACAATATATTAGCTTGGATAGAGGATTGGTTAACTAACAGGAAGCAAAGAGTGGAGATCTGTATTGAAAACGCAATTGTTTACAATTTACATAGATGATTTGGAGTTGGGGACCAAATGTGGTGTGTCAAAGTTTGCCAATGACACTAAGATGAGTGGTAGAGCAAAGCGTACAGAGGACACTGAAAGTCTGCAGAGGGATATAGATTGGTTAAGTGAGTGGGCAAGGGTCTGGCAGATGGAGTACAATGTTGGTAAATGTGAGATCATCCATTTTGGGAGGAATAACAACAAAAAGGACTATTATTTAAATGGTGAAAAATTGCAGCATGCTGCTGTGCAGAGGGACCTGGGCGTCCTTGTGCATGAATCACAAACAGTTGCTTTGCAGGTGCAGCAGTAATTAAGAAGGCAATTGGAATATTGTCCTTCATTGTTAAAGGGATGGTGTTTAAAGGGATGGACTCCATTTACATGGCTCGCTGCTGCGGATAGGCTGCCGACATCATCAAAGACCATTGCACCTCGGTAATGATCTCTTACAAACTCTTCCGTCGGTAGAAGATACAGAAGCTAAAACACATGCATGAGCAGGTTCAGGAATAGTTTCTTCCCAGTTGTTATGATAGTGTTGAATGGGCTCTCTAACTTCAAATAACGCTGATCTCGCTAACATTGATCTTGCCTGGTGCATGCCCTGTGCAATGTAACCTGTATGCCTCTCTCTAAGTCTTTTTGATCTGTACACCCTTTGCTTACTATGTCTGCCTATATCTCTCGTAAACAAAGCTTTTCACTATATTTTGTGACATTTGACAATAAATAAATCAATCAATAATAGGGAGGTTATGTTACAGCTGTATAGAGTGCTGGTGTGGCTTTTTTGCTCATAGAATCCCTACAGTACAGAAACAGGCCCTTTGGCCCAATAACTCCACACTGACACTCAGAGCATCCCACCCAGACCCATCCCCCTATAACCCACCTAATCTACTCATCTCTGAGCACTTACAGGCAACTTAGCATGGTCAATCTACCAAACCTGCACAACTTTGGACTGTGGGAGGAAACCGGAGCACCCAGAGGAAACCCACACAGACACAGGGAGAATGTGCAAACTCCACACAGACAGTCGCCTGAGGGTGGAATTGAACATGGGTCCTTGGTGCTGTGAGGCAGCAATGCTAACCACTGAGTCACCATGCCACTCCTTTTTGGTCTCCTTAATTGTGAAAGGATGTACTGGCACTGGAGGGGTTGCAGAGCAGATTCACTAGGTTGATTCTGGAACTGAAAGGGTTGCCTTATGAGGAGAGACTGAGTAGACTGGGATTATATTCATTGGAATTTAGTAGAATGAGGGGAATTCTTACAGAAACATATAAAATTGTGAAGGAATTGATAAGATAGAAGCAGGAAGGCTGTTTCCACTGGGGGTTGAAACTAGAACTAGCAGGTATAGAGTCAAAATAAGGGGGAACAGATTTAGGGCTGAATTGAGGAGGAACCTCTTCACCCAAAGGGTTGTGAATCTGTGGAATTCCCTGCCCAGTGAAGCGGTTGAGGCTTCCTCATTGAATGTTTTTAAGGCAAAGATAGACAGATTTTTGAACAGTAAAGGAATGAAGGATTATGGTGAGCGGGTAGGTAAATAGAGCTGAGTCCATGAAAAAAATCAGCCATGATCTTATTGAATGGTAGAGCAGGTCCAATTGGCCATGCAGCCTGTTCACACTCCTATTTGTTATATTCTTGTGTTCTTATGTTCACACAAATGCCAGTAAGTGACCATCCCCAATAAAGGACGATTTAACCATCGTGTCCTTGACATTCAATGGTGTTACCATCACTGAATCCCCCAACTCTCCACATCCTGGGGATTGTCATTGACCAGAAGCTCAATTGGATCCACCACAAGTGGCTACAAGACCAGACCAGAGACTATGAATACTGCAGCAGGTAATTCACCTCCAGTCTCTCCAAAACCTGCACACCATCTACAAGGCGCCAGTCAGGAGTGTGATGGAATACTCCCCACTTGCCTGGATGGGTGCAGCTCCAACAACACTCAAGAAGCTTGACACCATCCAGGATAAAGCAGCCGCTTGATTGGCACTACACCCACAAGCATCCACTCCCTCCACCACCAACGCTCAGAAGCAGTAGTGTGCACTGCAGAAATTCACCAAGGATCCTGAGACAGTTCTTTCCAAATCTATGAGGTTCCTGTCATTATCACTCATTGCACGAGAAAGATATTTCTTGTATGCCCCCTGAATCTTTTACCCAAAACGTTATGACTGCTTCCCTCAGTCCTTGTATCATCAACTACTGATTTGATTTGTTCTGAGGAGGGGTCACCAGACCTGAAACATTAACTCTTTTTTTTTCCTTCACAGATGCTGCCAGACCTGCTGAGATTTTCCAGCAACTTTGTTTTTGTTACTGATTTGATTTGGTTTGCTTTATTGTTGTCACATGTACCTAAGTACAGTGAAAAGTTTTGCTTTGCATTCAGTATAGGCAGATCCTAACATACTAGGACATACAGATCATAGGGTGATTGGACAGAGCGAGGCATACAAGGTTACACCTGTACAGGAGGTGTCGAAAAAGCAAGATCAACATGAGAGCTGAAACCTTCTGTAGTTTCTTACAGACCTGGGCAGAGCATTTGCCATGATACATCCAGATGGAATGCATTCTATAGTGCATCTATAAAAGTTGGTGAGGGGACCTTATGGACGTGCGAAATTTCCTGAGCGTCCTGAGGAAGAAGAGGCGTCGTTGTGCCTTTTTGACCATCAATGTCGGTGGCCCAGGACAGATTGTTGGTTATTGTCACTCCTAGGAACTTGATGCTGTTGGCCATCTCCACCTCAGTACCATTGATGTAGATAGGGGTGTGTCCTCCTCCTTGCTTTCTAGTGCGATAGTCTGCCCCATGTCATAATCACACCCACTTCTACAAAGCCTCTTGTAGAGTTCCAGCTTCTCCAATCAACCCTTGTAGCAAGGATCCCTAAACCCGAAAACTATTCCAGTGAATCTCTTCTGTGCCCTCTTAAGGATTGTCGTTTCCTTCCTGACATGCAGTGATCAGAGCTGGATGTAATAGTCTAGCAGTGGCCTAGCCTCTGACATCAGGAGAATGGGAAAGGAAATTTGAAACAGGCAAACACTTCAAACCTCAAAGACAGGAAAATGCATTAAAATGTTCGCGGAAGAAGAGGCCGGTTAGTCCATTGTCCTGGTGCCAATGAACGTACAGTCAAAATTCCAAGAACAGCGTTGGATTTCCCAAACGGAAAAGCTTTATTCATAGCCTATTAGCTGTGCAAATTTCACTTAATTACTCATCATCTCAACTGCAAACTGGTTCAAGCTGAGCAAGGACACATGGTCAGTCTGGGTGAAGGCTTTGTCCAAGTGAAGCAAAGGTCAAGTGAGTATTCCTGGGACTTCAGCTGAAATTGGAAATCGATGGGTAAATCTTTTCATAGAAACATTGAAAATAGGTGCAAGAGTAGGCCTTCCGGCCTTTTGTGCCTGTACTACCATTCAATATAATCGTGCATTATCATTGCAATCTCAGTATCCCATTTCCAGTTCCTCTCCTTACCCCTTGATCCCTTTAGCTACAAGGTTGATGTCTAGCTCCCTCTTAAATATTTCTAACAAACTGGCCCCAACAGCTTTCTATAATAGAGAATTCCACAGGTTCATAACTCTCTGAGCAAAGAAATTCATCCTCATCTCAGTCCTGAATGGCTTACCCCTTATTCTTAGACTGTGACCCCTAGTTCTGGACTTCCCCAACATCTGGAGCATACTTCCCGCCTGTCCAATCCCATCAGGATTTTATACGTTTCTATGGGATCCCACCTCATTCTTCTAAATTGCAGCGAGTACAAGCCCAGTCGATCCAGTCTTTCCTTGTATGTCAGTTCTCCCATCCCAGGATGTCAGTCTGGTAAACTTTTGCTGGACTCTCTCACAAAAGTAATTTGCAAGCTCAACTTTAGAATTAAAATCAGATTCAGACAATAACTGTTAGGTAAGTTAAAATAGCTGCATTGAAAGGGTTCATTGCATGACAATGGCTGTAATAGATCAAGCACCTCACTTTTTTTTCAGTACACTTGTGGGATGTGAGCTTCTCTGACTAGGCCAGCACTTATTGCCCATCACTAATTGCCCAGAGGGAAGCTAAGAGTCAACCACATTGTTGTGGGTCTGGAGTCACATGTAGGCCAGACCAGGTCAGGATCGCAGATTTCCAGCCGTAAAGGACATTAGTGAGCCAGATGGGTTTTTCTGACAATCGGCAATGGATTCATGGTCATCACCTTTGGTCACCTCCCTTGTCCAAATGAGTTGCTGATTAAGCAGTGACTCAGAGCAGCTCCTAATAAGAAGGGACATGTCTATACCGCAGTCAGGAAGTGCACTCAGTCCATATAAATGGATCCTGCTCTTGCACGAGATAAAGGCCAAGTGAGTTTACCTGAGAATTTGGTTCCAAGTGGGAATTTCAGATAGAGAGGGATAAAGCTACTTTAAGTAAGGTTTCCTTCGAGGATTGAAGTCTCCAGCGAGAGAGGTGAATGGGAGAAGATTAAAAGTGTGAATTGAGAGGCAGAGAGACTTCCCAAACCACAGTGTGCAACGCATGTCGGGGAAGTAGCTGATTGCCTTCAAGTAAACATAAGGTCTTCAGTTCCTCTTTAGCTGTCCATTGTTTATCTTCCTGCTCTTCTTAAAATAGCTTGTCATGTACAACATCGCTACTGTTGTTTTTTTTCTGTTTTAAAAAGTCATTACAATAAAATGAAAGAGCAGGACTCTACAGTAAGTAATTAAATAAATTAAATATGATGGTAATGGCATGACAAGTAATGTGTTTAGAGGGTTGATTAGTTCTTATTGCTAATGCAGAGCAATGCCAACAGTGTGAGTTCAATTCTTGCACCAGCTGAGGTTACTATGAAGGGCTCTCCTTTTCAACCTTTACCCTCACCTGAGGCATGGTGACCCTTAGGTTAAACCACCACCAGTCATCTCTCTCTAATGAGTGTACAACCCCATGGTACGGAAAGACAATGATGACTTTATCTTTACCTTTTTACACAAAGTAAAGGTGTTAAACGCATTTTGGTGTGGAAGGGAAAAAAAACAGGAACAAAAGCAGAAATTGCTGGAAAAGCTCAGCAGGTCTGGCAGCATCTGTGAAGAAAAAATCAGAATGAGAAAGGGTCACCAGACCCGAAACATTAACTCTGATTTTTTTCTTCACAGATGCTGCCACACCTGCTGAGCTTTTCCAGCAACTTCTGTTTCTTGCTCCTGATTTACAGCATCCACAGTTCTTTCGGTTTTTATTTGGTGTGGGAGGTACAGCGGAGATGGGACAGGTTTCTCTTGATTTGTGCTAGGAACAGTTTCCTGGTAAATTGAATAACTAGGGCTGTAAAGAGGGTTTTAACCCAATTTAAGAGGGTAAGGAACAAAAACAGAAATTGTTGGAAAAGCTCAGAAGTTGCTGGAATAGCTCAGCAGGTCTGGCAGCATCTGTGATGGGAAAAACAAAGTTAACGTTTTGGGTCTGGTGACCCTTCCTCAGAACTGCAGTTCTTTTGGTTTTTAAAGAGGGTGAGGGTTTGGAAGAGGAGGCAAAATGTAGGTATGCAAAGTAAAATTTTATAGCAGCACTGCAGGGCAACTATTGGATAGTGATACCCAGACTGGGACAAAAGGTGACAGAGTCTACAACAGCGGCAAATAGGGTCAAAAAGAAAAACAATGTTAAAATGGTTCATTACTAAAATGCACAAAGTATTCAGAGCAAGATAAATGAATTAACAGAACAAACGTGGTTATTGGGCATGAGCTTATAGCCAATACAGGGATATATTTACCAAGGGATCAAAGCAGGGAGCTATCACTTTAGTATTTTGGAATGAGAAACCCTGAAGAAAAGGGGTAGGTCTTCGGGAAGTTTTAGAAGTGGACAACCAGCAGGGTTGGAGAGGAACCTCTGAAGAGGAGGATGAAACAATAAGAGAATACAGAGAAATTGTTAAAAGGAACATTCAGGCCAGGTTGCTAGACCTGTGGAGATTGTAATGATAGCATTGGGCATGCCATAGGATCATAACACTTAGGAGCAGAAGTAGGCCATTCAGCCCATCAAGTCTGCTCTGCCATTCAAAGACACAAGAGGTGGCCTGGTGGATCAGTGGTTAGCACTACTAACTCACTGGGTTTAATTCCAGCCTTGGGCAACTATCCGTGTGAAGATTGCACATTCTTCCTGTGTCTGTGTGGGTTTCCTCCAGGTGCTCCAGTTTCCTCCCACAGTCCAAAGGTATGCAGGCTAGGTGGATTGGCCATGGGAAATTGTCCATAGTGTCCAGGGATGTGCTATCTAGGTGGTTTAGCCATGTGAAATGCAGGGTTACAGGGATAGGGTAGAGGGATTGGGTCTGGATGGGATGCTCTTTGGAGGTTTAGTGTGGACTCAATAGGCCGAAAGGCCTGCTTCCACACTGTAGGGATTCTATGACACCATGGCTGATCAGATAATCCTCTGCCTTTTCCCAATATCTCTGGATTTCCTTACCTATGATTTGTGTACAAGATCACTTCACTTTGTTTCAGAGCAGCCAAGGTGGGAAATTGCAGATTAGTAACTGTAATAAGATTGCTTAAGGTTTCCAAGTTATGATATCAACTGTTACACTCAAACATCTACGAGGCCAAATGCCAGTGATGGTTCAGCCAATCACACTCCTGTTCCTGAGGCAAATGAGATTCAATTCTCACCCCAAGGCACTTGAGATCATAGTGCTGAGGAAGTGTTATACTGCACTGTCTTTTTGGCTGAGAGAACAAACCAATTTTTACTATTTTCTGATTATTTTACTATCTTTACCTTCTCAGTTAAGAGATCAGGATTTTCAAAAATAGGAGCATTTTCCATCATGACATAGCAAGAACTGCCGATGCTGGAGTCAGAGATAACACAGTGTGGAGCTGGAGGAACACAGCAGGCCAGGCAGCATCAGAGGAGCAGGAAAGCTGACGTTTCGGGTCGGGGCCCTTCTTCAGAAATCATTCTCCTTGATGTCTTGTTTCCTGCATGCAAATTGGTTATATTTGCTGCATTGCAACAGTGCCCGTCTTTAAAGATACTTCACTGGCTCAAAAGCTCTTTTTGCCTTTTTGAGGGTATGAAAGGCTCAGTAGAATTGTGCGCTTTATAGAGTGCATTTTTAAGGCAGACACCTTGCAATTATTCATTAGAGGTGTCGGTTCCATTTGATAACCGTTTGTGGGACATGGGTGCACTGACTAGGTCAGCATTCATCACCAGGAATTCACCTGACAAAGGAACAATGCTCTGAAAGCTTATGATTTCAAACCTGTTGGACCGTAACCTGGCATCATGTGACTTCTGAGTTTGTCCACCCCAGTCCAACACTAGCATCTCCACGTCATGGCCTCCTTACATTCTCCTCACAACTCACAATTCTGCTCAGTTTTATGGCATCAGCCAACGTGGAACTAATACATTTGGTTTCCTCATTCGCATTATTGATATCATGTGAATAGCTTCACAACAGCTTGTGAATAGGGCCCCAACACCGATCCTTGTATTACTCCTGCTGCTTAGAGAAAGACCCATTTATTTCCACTCTCTGCTTCCTGTCAGTCAACCAGTTCTTGATCCATGCCAATATATTACCCTCCCCCGTTCCATGTGCTTCATCTTTCTCCACTAATGTCCTGTCAGGGACCTTATCAGAAGCCTTTTAAAAATCCAAATGCATCACATTCATTGGTTCTCCTTTATCTATTTATCCTCAGAAACTCCAGTAGATGCATTAAATATGACCTGCTTTTCATAAACCCATCATTTTGTCCAATCCAGCCAATGCTTTCCGCATGTTGTGAAAACACATTTTTAACAATGGACTGTAGTACTCTCCCCATTAATTACATTAGGCTGGCTATCTTTAATTCTCTTTTCTTTCCTCACGCACCATTTTTTAGACAGTGATGTTACATTTGCTTCTCTTCATTCTGCAGGAACTGCTCCAGACTGTCTAGAATTTTGGAAGATGACCATCCGTACACCCAATATTTAGTATTCTGGGATATAGGTTATTGGGCTGTTAACCTTATTAGTTTCCCCAGCACTGTTTTTGCATCAATACAGTAAACTTTTTAGGATCTGGCACCTTTGGGACCAGGAGTATGTTGATTGGCAAGACTTATTAACACTGGGCCATTAACCCAGTAATGTTCTGGGGATCCAAGTCTGAATCCCACCACAGCAGGTAATTAAACTTGAATTAAATGAAAAAAATCTGGAATTAAGAGTCCTAATGACGATGATGAATCTATTTTCGATTGTCAGGAAAAACCCATCTGGTTCACTAATGTCATTAGCGAAGGAAACTGTCATCCTTACCTGGTCTGGCCTTTGTGTGACTCCAGACCCACAGCAATGTGGTTGACTTTTAACTGCCCTCTGGGCAATTAGGGATGGGCAATAAATGCTGGCCTGGCCAGCGACACTGTCTTCCCATGAATGAATTTTTAAAAAAGTTCAGTAGAAGCATACATAGAGAATGCTGGAAAAACTCAGCAGGTCTGCCAGCATCCGGGGAGAGAGAAACTGAATTCACGTTTCAGATCAAGGATGGCTTTTTGTCAGAATTAGAAGTCTTCAGAAGTCAGCTGAAACTGCAAACAGCTTTATTCAGTCCCTTATGTTTACCCTGAGTCCAATCTACAAGGTGAAAATCAGCCAATGTGTTACTGAGGGACCCTTGGATAGTCTGGTATTAGTCCCTGACTCTGGCCACACCTGCATCAACATTGTCCCATTTCCTCAGTGCTCGATGTACGTGCAGAATTGGATAATGTGGGTGACTCTTACCCGGAGCATGTGCATAAGGCTCATTCTAGCTTCAAGTCTCAATTGACCAAAGCAATGTTCAAGAATGCAATGAGGAGGCAGGAATAAAGCCTTATTTGCTGAGCAACTAGGCACTGTTGGGAAGTCTTTCCTTCTTCAAATGCTTTGGAGTTCTTTGAAGTTAAATGCTGGAAAAGAATTTACCAGCAAAGACCGTTGAGGATCAATGGCAGATGTTTGTGAAAATAGTTCATGGCTCACAGCAGCGATATATTCCAGTGTGGAAGGAGGATCCTAGGAAGGGGACAAGCCAACCATGGTTAACCAGGGAAGCTAAGGATAGCATCATATTGAAAGAAAAAAGAAACTTGCAATATGGCAAAGGTTAGTGGTAAACCAGAGGGCTGGGAAAGTTTGAAAACCAACAAAAAAACAACCAAAAAAAGATTAAAGTGGGAGAAAATAAACTCGGAGGGGAAATTTGCAGGTAAAGTCAAGATGGACAGCAAGAGCTTCTTTAAATATATAAAAAGATAGTAAAGGAAGTAGCCACAGAGATAGTGGACACACTGGTAGTAATCTTCCAGGAATCCTTAGATTCTGGAAAAGTCCCAGAAGATTGGAAAACTGACATGGTAACATGTTGATTTAAACAGGAAAAGAGACTAAAACAGATAACTATAGGCCAGTTAGCTTCACATGTGAAGCCAGTTAGCTTCACATTTTTCACATGAAAAATGATTTCGTTGCAAAGAAGAAGAGTTGGGATAAGAGGATTTTCAGGATAGCATTCTATAACTTGTAGAATGCCACAGGGATCAGTGCTAGGGTCACAATTATTCACAATATATATTAATGACTTAAATGAGGAAATTAAATGTCCTACAGCCAAGTTTGTGGAAGGCAGAAAAGTAGTTGGGGAAGCAAGTGATAACACAGTATGGAGCTGGAGGAACACAGCAGGCCAGGCATCATCAGAGGGGCAGGAAAGCTGATGTTTTGGGTCAGGACCCTTCTTCATCCCAACTCGAAACATCAGCTTTCCTGCTCCTCTTATGCTGCCTGGCCTGTTGTGTTCCTCCAGCTCCACACTGTGTTATCTCTGAAACCAGCATCGGCAGGTCTTACTATCTCTGGGGAAGCAAGTGGTAATGTTGACACACCAAGTCTGTTGTGGGATATAGACATGTTAGGTGAGTAATCAAAACTTGGCAGATGGAATATAATGTACAAAATGTGAGGTTTGGCACTTTGTCAGAAAGAATATAGAAGCTGAACATTATTTAAATGGAGGAAGACTGCAGAAAGCTATGGAACAGAAGAATTTGAGGGTATTCATATATAAATCACAAAATGCTAACATCCAGGTTCAGGAAAGGCAAGTGGAATTTTAGCATTTTCTTCAAAGCAAATGGAGTGTAAAAGAAGGGAGATTTTGCTGAAACTACACAAGGCACTAGTCACACCACAGCTGGAATATTGTGAACAGTCTTGGGCTCCTTACGTGAGGAAATATATATGGCATTAGAGCTAATCTAGAGATGTTCCACTCGCTTAATACCAAGTACAGAGGGATTTTTTTTATGAGGAGCGGCTGAGTGGATTAGACCTGTACTCTTTGGAATCTCGAAGAACGAGAGGTCACCTGATTAAAACGTACAAGATTTTTAGGGGGCTTGACAGGATAGATGCACAAAGATTGTTACCCTGTAAGGGGGAGTCTGGGACCAGATGGCACAATCTCAGAATAAGGTGTTGCACTTTAAAATGGAGCCGACGAGGAATTTCTTCTCTGAGGGTAATGAATCTGTGGAATTCTTTAACACAGAGGGCGGTCAAGGATGCGTCATATTCAAGATTGAAAGAGACAGATATGAGGGAATCAAGGGTTTTGGGGAAAAGATGGGAAGTGGAGTTGAGGATTATCAGATCAGCCGTGATCTTATTGAAGACAGAGCAGACCCAATGGGCTGAATGGCCTACTTCTGCTCCTACATCTTAGAATCTTATTGCCCTGTGAGTCCCTAACAGTGATAAATGTAAGAGTGAAGGAGAAACTTAGTAGGTCTGGTTGCATCTGTGAGGAGAGAAACAGGGTTAACCTTTTGAGTGCAGTATGACTCTTCTTCAGAATGAGTCCCTACCCTGAAACAGTGTGGTAGCAGCACATTTATCTTATAAAACTCATCTAGTATGACGAGCAGTGATACAGATTTTTCATACAAAAGCCTAGACTAGGTAAGGTTGGCAGATTTTCTTCCCAAAAGGACATTAGTGAACCAGATGTATTTCGACGACAATTGATGATTGTTTCATAGTCACTCTTGCTGAGACTAGATTTCCGTTCCAGGTTTAACTGTTTGAATTTAAATCTTATCTCATGCCTTGGTAAGATTTGAACCTATGTCATCAGAACATTGACCTGGCCTTCTGGATTATGAATCACGAATTGGCAACATCCACATTTTTGGCAACTTTTCTGAAATTCTGCTGGATCTGAGCAAAGTCGTCTTAGAATAAAATCAAACTGTACAGATGGCATTTATTTTCAATCCTTCAGCTGCCCAGCAGGCTGTGTGCAAGGCTGACAATACCGCATTATGCAAACAATAGCAAATATTCCCATTTTCTCTGGTTTCCTCTCTAATAGCCATGGTCTGAGGGAACAAACTATTGCAGCAGATTTGAGAACCTTGCCCACTGCCGTTCATTATTAAGACCACAAGATCGAAAAACGGAGTACAATTCAGCCATTCAGGCCATCGATTCTGCTGCGCCATTCAATGAGATCGTTTCTGATCTGATAATCCTCAATTCCATTTGCCTGGAATTTTCCCTGTAACTCTTCACTCCCTTCCCAATTAAAACCTTTCTTCTTAAAAAAACTTGTCCCTGCAGTGAGTTACATCAGAGGCCAAGGAGTAGAACAGAAAGGCGAGTCAGACAGTTGAAGCCACAATGTTGTTGTTTTAGCACAACCCTCAGGGAGGTGTGCCAAACTGGTGTGTGGCTTGTTTACAATATTTCTGCTTGTAACTGGGTTTTGCTTAATACACCAAAAGGACAGATTACTGGTTTCGCAATCAGCTTGTGGAATCTGAGATCGCGGCTGTTGTTTGCCACGAATCCTGAGAGAGGCAAATGTCTTTGGATGTGGCGGAGATACTATTCTTAATGCATGCGAATCATGTGTTTTTGAACAGAATTTGTTTATAATGTCTCCAATTTTCTGCATTCCTGATCAACCATGTGAAGGATCAGGCACATACTGTCCTCTGGGGCATATGTTTTCTAGGAGATTCCCCAGGATTCAATCAGGAGCAGGAAACTGGATTTATCATTATATCTTTCCTATCTTGAGGACATTGAGGTCGGTCCTAGTGCCCACCTCATCACCCTGGTCTTGGAGGAGATCTTTTGCTCACCTCATAAAAGTATTGGCCCTTTCCTGCCATTCCTACTCAGAATGACATCCAAGATGACTACAGAGTTCTTGACTCCATTGCCTTATCCATTAGAACACACTAGGTCTTGATTGTGTGAAGCAGGTCTTCCTATAGATGACCAGAACTTGCCTTCTAGCACACCTGTTTGTCTATAAGCAAACCCATGGCTTTCTGTTCAAACATCCACCCAATGAATAGTCCATCCTGGAAGAGCAGACGTGAAGGATTTCCCCTCCTGTCATCTCTGTGTCTCCTCCGTCTGACATCTCACAGGATTCAATCCTTCAGTGCTCCTTCATTTCTGTTACACTCTTGTTCATAGTTCCATAACGATGGAGTTACCTCATGTAGGTACATCAATGATTTGAGTCACAGTGGAATATACATATACACAATAGGGGCTCAGTTAGTTCAGCTGGCTGCTTTGCGATGCAGAGTGGCACCAACAGTGTGGGTTCAATTATTCTACAAGCTGAGATAACCATTTTCTCAGCCTCAGCGGTCACCTGAGGCATGGTGACCCTCAGTTAAACCACCATCAGTTGTCTCTCTCTATTGAGAGATCTATGAAATGTTACTTCACTAGTGCAATATCGCTTTTACAGAACGGAAAGAGCTCTTTTGGCCTATCTTTTCCATGCTAGTCATCAAACACCCACCAAATTTAATCCCATTTTCCGGCACTTGGCCCGCAGCCTTGTATGTTATGGCATTATCGAAATTATCCTTAAATATCTTTCAGGCAGTGAGTTCCAAATACCCATCACCTCTGAGTGAAAAAACCTTTTCTTCAAATCCACTCTAAGCCTACTGTTCTGAAGAAGGGTCCAGACCCGAAACGTCAGCTTTCCTGCTCCTCTGATACTGCTTGGCCTGCTGTGTTCATCCAGTTCTACACCTTGTTATCTCAGATTCTCCAGCATCGGCAGTTCCCATTATCTCTCTAACCCTACTGTTCTATACTTGATAACTGTACCCCCTGATTATTGAGCCCTCTTTTGAAGGGAAACGGTTCCCTCTGTCTATCTTGCCTACGCTGCTCAGAATTTTGGACCTCTCAGCCTTCTCCTTTCTAAGGAAAACAACTCCAATCTATCTAGTCTCTCTGAATCACTGGAGAACATCTCCTCTACACCCTCTTTCATGCAATCATATCCTTTTTTATGATATGGCAAACAAAACAGCACACAGTACTTCAGCTGTGCCTAACTAGTGTCATAAACAGCTCCATTGTAACCTCCTTGACTACTAAAGACAAGTATTACCTTCTTTTCTCTGCTTTATCCATTGACCCCCTAAGGTCCATTTCACTCTCTCCAGTTCTCTGTCTGGCATTAGGATATGAGCAAACTCATGTCAGTAAATAGCAGCCAATCTAAATCTCTACTCTTCAGCTCAGGCAATGAGGAGACACTTTGGCATCAACATGCAACTTCATGTTTTTTCTCCATGTCTAATCTTTCTGCCTTTACTCCCCATATCTGAATGGTTCGAGACATCAATCCCGTGTCATCGCATTCAGATCAGAAATCCCTCCCAGTCTTAACACCAGCCATTGATAACAAGGTGTAGAGCTGGATGAACACAGCAGGCCAAGCAGCAAGGGAGGAGCAGGAAGGCTGACATTTCGGGCCTAGACCCTTCTTCAGAAAAGACCCTTCTTCACACCTTCATTTTTCTGAAGAAAGGTCGAGGCCCGAAACTTTCCTGCTCCTCTGATGTTGCTTGTCCTGCTGCGTTCATCCAGCTCTACACCTTGTTATCTCAGATTCTCCAGCATCTGCAGTTCCTACTATCACCAGCCATTGACATCTCTGGAAGGATTTGCGCAATAATTCCCAACCTTTCTTGGCCACTTTATGAATTCTTCTCCCTTGGATATCATGTTTTAGTGTGGGATTTGAATCCAGAGCTTCTGTCTTAGAGGCAGGGCACTACCCACTGTGCCATGAGCCCTTCTCTTTGCCACTGTGAATGGGTTTTACAAGGAAATCAAAAATACATAAATGTGTTTAACAAATAGCAGGACTGGTGCATTAAATTATAATTGGTTCATGTGGAGAAACATACACTCATGGAGCAGATAGGCTGTTCTGGGCTCACTTTTGATGAATCGATGGTAATATATTGTTACTTAATAAAGGTTTCAATAAAAACAGTTTTAAAAAGCTGGTTTCCTCTGTGTGTTTTTAATTTTCGTTTCAAATCCTGTTGGGAAGATCATTCCCTGAGGTCAGAGTTGGTGGTTTAGCTGAGGACTAGCAGAAAGTGACTAGCAACTATTGGCCACCTCCTCACCAGCTGGGGAGAGTCACCGTGCCCAGACAGACTCTGAGATAAGTTCCCAACCTCAGTGCAGCACCCTTGGCAGGATGGGTCTTGGCAAGGTGATGTGAGCCGAAGAAACTGGAAGCCTGTGTGGTCTGATGCTGAGTCAACAGATTGACTGGGGACTGACTCAATCTAGACACATCAGGGAGAAGTGCTGCCTTTTCAGACTGAATCAGCTCCTGCTCGAGGAAGCTTTGGGAACTTCATTGAAACACTACATTGTGGAAACAGGCCCTTCGTCCAACAAGTCCACACCGACCCTCAGAGTATCCCACCCAGTCCCATCTCCCAATAAACCCACCTAACCTACACATCCCTGAACACTATGGGCAATTTAGCATGGCCAATCCACCTAATCTGCACATCTTTGTGACAGTGGGAGGAAACCGGAGTACCCGGAGGAAACCCACGCAGACACAGGGAGAATGTGCAAACTCCACACATCAGTTCCCCGAGGGTGGAATCGAAGCCAGGTTCCTGGCGCCGTGAGGCAGCAGTGCTAACCACTGAGCCACCGCTGAGGAGTACTAAGTTCAAAACTAAAAGTGATGAATCTCTGGTTTGTAACCCAACTTTTTTGGATGGACA
This sequence comes from Rhincodon typus, assembly GCF_021869965.1. Classification (NCBI taxonomy): domain Eukaryota; kingdom Metazoa; phylum Chordata; class Chondrichthyes; order Orectolobiformes; family Rhincodontidae; genus Rhincodon; species Rhincodon typus. Next base: position 91,985,613 of record NC_063338.1, on the reverse strand, counting down.
GCAACAGAATGTCACCAACCTGATGATAACACGTGCACATGCTCCATCGAGCTAACGAGAGGTGATGCATTTTGGAACGTCAACTGCAAGCAGAAAGTATGCAATAAATGGCAAGACCCTTTGGAACATTGATCTACAGAGGGATCTTGGGATGCTGTACTGTTCTTTGTTTGTTCTATGTTCTATTTCAATAGTCCCAAAGTGCTTTTAGGGGGGGAGTTCCAAAATATCCATCCAGTGATAGTGAAGGAACAGCGATATAGTTCCAGGTTTGGGTAGTGTTTAATATTGAAAGGAACTTAAAAGTGATGGTGTTCCTATTCATGCACTGTCCTTACTCTTCCAGTTGGTACAACACTCCAGTGCAGTACTAAGGAAGCACTAAACGTTTGAGGTGGGCATTGCCATCTTTCTTTCTTCATTTTATTTCCTTTATTCATTCACAGGATGAGGGCTAGGCACCATTTATTGCCCATCCCTAATTGCCCAGAGGGCAGCTAAGAGTCAACCACATTGCTGTGGGCCTAGAGCCACATGTAGACCAGACCAGGTAAGGATGGCAGTTTCCTTCCCTAAAGAACATAAGAACATAAGAACTAGGTGCAGGAGTAGACCATCTGGCCCTTCGAGCCTGCTCCGCCATTCAATAAGATCATGGCTGATCCTTTCGTAGACTCAGATCCACTTACCCGCGTTCTCACCGTAACCCTTAATTCCTTTATTGTTCAAAAAAAATCTACCTTTTTTTTAAAAACATTTACTGAAGTAGCGTCAACTACTCCACTGGGCAAGGAATTCCACAGATTAACAACCCTCTGGGTGAAGAAATTCCTCCTCAGTTCAGTCCAAAGGACATTAGTGAACCAGATGGGTTTTACTCTGACAATCATCAATGGGTTCATGGTCATATTCTTAATTCCAGATATTTATTGAATTCAAATTCCACCATCTGCTGTGGACTTGAACCCAGGTCCCCAGAGCATTATCTGGGTCTCTGGATTAACAGGCCAGTGACAATGCCACTCAGCCATTACCTCCCCTTTCAGATGAGATGTCAGTCAAATCACTTGTTAAATTATTCCACATAAAAACTGAAAGAGCTGCGGATGCTGGAAATTGAAAACGAAAACAGAAATGTCTGGAAAAGCTCAGCAGGTCTGGCAGCGTCTGTGAAGAGAAATCGTTTCAGGTTCCTCCGCTCTGATTTCTCCCCACAGATGCTGCCAGACCTGTTGGGTTCTTCCAGCCATTACTGTTTTGTTTAAAAAATCCCACACTAGTGTTTGGTGAAAGTATTCCCTACTGGAGTTCCTGGAGGCACCCATTAGTCAGAGAGACCTGGCTCAGAAAGGCCAGACCAGCCTCCGCTACCAGGGCTAGGCATGGTCAGGGTGGTTGTGATCAGGGAGACCATACATCTATAGTCCAAGAAAAGGGTTACAGCCAGTCCAGTGGCTCCAAAGCGACAGGTCTTAAGTTTGGATTGGTGTTAGAGGCTACTTTGGACTTAGTGCTTTCAAGAAGGAGATAGATATAGCTGTTGCGCTAAAGGGCTGAAGAGAACATAGAACATAGAACATTACAGCGCAGTACAGGCCCTTCGGCCCTCGATGTTGCGAGATATGGAGGAGGACTGGTTTGGGATATTGAGCGCCATGCTCAGCCATGATTGTAATGAATGGTGGAGCAGGCTCGAGGGTTCAAATAGCCTACTCCTGTTCCTGACTTCAATGTTTCTGTGTACCTATGGGAAACCCTGAGTGAAGGATATCCCCTTGTCTTGACTGAGACCCTGCTGGCAACTATTGCAAGTTTCCTGGCTTTGTGTCAGCATTAAACGGCAAGGCCAGACAGCAATGTTTGAAATGTAAACAGAAAGCGCAGGAGAAGCTCAGGAGATCCAGCACTATCTGTGGAGAAAGGCACAACACTAACTTAAGCTGGGTACCTCAGGCTGAGAGGGAAAAAGGGACAGGTAGAGATGCAGTGAGCATCCTGTCTCCTCATTTCAGACCCTCTTTAAAACCTACCTCTCTCTTTTTTTAATGTGACTGGATGTCAAACTTTGATTTGTAATGGTCTTGTAAAGCCCCTTTGTTATATATAAAAACCAAGCAGGTCTATGAGGAGGAAGGTGATTCAAGATTATGTCAACTGTATTAGATAAGGAAGGATAGGAAGAGGGATCAGTGAAACATCATTACAGTCAGTTTCAATGAAGAGGGGACTATTTAAAGGGGGGAACTGGAATGAAATAGAATCATTGACTCTTGCCTGGCTGAGTTTTGGTCTAACAACATTGAGTGGCACGGTGGCTCAGTGGTTAGCACTGCTGCCTAACAGCGCCAGGGACCCGGGTACAATTCAAGCCTTGGGTGACTGTCTGTGTGGAGTTTGCATATTCTCCCCGTGTCTGTGTGGGTTTCCTCCGGGTGCTCTGGTTTCCCCCCACAAAGGTGTGCAGGTTAGGTGGATTGGTCATGCTAAATTGCCCGTAGTTATTACTGGATATACAGGCTAGGTGGATCAGCCATGGGAAATGTGGGGATAGGGTAGGGGAGTGGGTCTTCAGAGGGTCGGTGCAGACCCAATAGGCCGAATGGCCTGCTTCCGCACTGTAGGGATTGAATGTGCGTTTGAGAGGTTTGCCCTCTTCCAGGTACAAAGCAGCCACTTGATTAGTGCCACATCCACTGCACTCAATATGCCACCATTGATACACAGTGATGGCATTGTGTACCATCTGTAAGTAACTCACTCTCAACAGCACGTTCCAAACCTGGGAACCTTACCACCCAGGAGGTCAAGATTAGCAGATGCAGGCAACTCCACCATCTCAATCCACTCCCACATCCTGACTTGGAGATATATCGCCATCCGTTCAGAATCTTGGAACTCCCTCCCTAGCAGCACTGTCTGTGTACCTACCAAACACAGGCAATAGCAGTTCAGGAAGGTGGCTCACCACCATCTTGTCAGGGCAACCAGGGATAGGCACGTAAACAGGCATAGCCAGAGACATATGCATTTCCTGAATGAATAAAAAAATCTTAAGCAGCTGGAAAAGAGGACTTGACTCAGCAGCAATGTTTTTACTTCTCTCACTTTACAATGAAAACAGAGCCCAATCCCCTTAACATTTATTCATTGCATAAAACAAAACAAATACCAGTGCCAAGCCTTTTCTCAATTCACTTTGATACTTGTGAGGATTCCCTTGGCATGTTTGTGTTGGGAACACTGAGTACAAGGCCTGAATGAATGATGTGCGCAACGTTCGCCTGGATGTGAGAGTAAAACAGGACGTGGGGTGGGGGGAAAGAATGTGCAGAAAGAAGAGGCATTTGTAATTCACAGGAATAGAAGCTATAAAATGAGAGAAGGCAATTGCTGGTTTGTGTTGGTATTGCGATCAACATCACAGAAGTAAAAATGTCCAGTATGTCTATGAATTTACTCAGGTACCAAGCTGCATTGCAAACCAGCCATCCAGCCAACTGAGCTAACCTGACCCCCAACACCAGCTGAGGTGAGCATGAAGGTCTCTCCTTCTCAACCTCTCCACTCCCTGACCCTCAGGTTAAACCAGCAATAGTTGTTTCCCTTTCTAATGAGAGAGGAGTTCTATGGCCCAGTAGGACTATGGCAAATTCACTGTACCCTCGATCAGATACCATGCTCTGAAAGGGCATTTACCATCATGGACTTCTGCATTGGTCCATGGTTACACTAGGCAATGGCCTAGTGGTATTATTGCCGCATTGTTAATTCAGAGACACGGATAACATTCTGGGGACCTGGCTTCGAATCCCACCACAGCAGATGGTGGAATTTGAATTAAATAAAATATCTGGAATTAGGAATCCGATGATGACCATGAATCCATGGTCAATTGTCGGAAAAACCCACCTGGTCCATTAATGTCCTTGAGGGAAGGAAACTGCCATCCTTACCTAACCGGGCCTACATGTGACTCCAGACCCACAGCAATGTGGTGGACTCTGAACTGCCCCCTCTGGGCAATTAGGGATTGGCAATAAATGCTGCCTGGCCAGCGACATCTCCATCCCGTGAATGAATAAAGGAAAGAAAAACTTCAGGATCCTGTGGGTTGCTATTGTCACGTGCGGCTAGCTGTTCAGCAAACTCTCCCACTCTTACCACCTGCCATTGCTAACTTTTGGCATGTTGACACTGAGCCCGTTTGGTCATGTTTTGGATGTTCCGGTTTTGGCTAGTACATTCTGGCATGGGACTCGAAATCTGAGCTCCTGATTCAGAAGGAACCCTGTGCAACATGGTCTTCACATTTCTGTGTTACACAAACTGGAGGAACATTCACCAGTAATTCTACAGGCATGTCTTACTAATGCCTTAGCAGGGAACATCTTGCCAAGCATGGGCCAACACAGAAGTCAGTGGTTGTAAATGACCTTTCAGGGCATGTTACATTCACATATGCACTTGCCGAGTAACACATTGATATCAGTGATGTTATTCTCTGGGCTTAACCAACATTAATGGAGCAGAGCAATAGGCCAGTGCTTGATCTGGAAGTCACTTGATGCAAATACTGGGTGCCTGGGAATAGAACATTATCTACACCCATTGCAAAATTGACTGTTATGTTTTAAGGAGGAAAAGAAATAAGGTGGCTGGAGATAGCAAAATACTACTCACCGCTCACTCCAAACGAACAAAAACAAAACATACTTGCTAATGTCCAGTGCCTGACACGACTGCAGGTCACCCCAAACAAGTTGACAGATAATGATCTACTTAATTGTGATTATATGCAAATTAGGAACAGGATTAGGCCACTCAGTCCCTGGAGCCTGATGAACTATTCAGTAACGTCTTTGTTAATCTGATTACTCCACAATTTCGCCTACACCCCACAACCTTTCATTTCATTGTTTGTCAAGAATCTGTCTACGCCTTCCTTTACAATATTCAAAGATTCTGACTCCACCATCTTTTGAAGAGGACAGTTCCAAAGGCTCATGTCCCTCTGTGAGGAAATACTTCTCCTCTGCATAGCCTCAAAACAAAGGGAGAGTAGATTTAGGACTGAGTTGAGGAGAAACTTATTTTCTCAAAGAGTTATGAATCTGTGGAACTCCCTGCCCAGTGAAGCAGTTGAGGCTACCTCGTTGGATGTTTTAAAGGCAAAGATAGATAAATTTTGAACAGTAAACGTCTCAAGGGTTACAGTGAGTGGGCGGGTGAGTGGAGCTGAGTCCACGATAAGATCAGCCATGATTTTATTGAATGGCGGGAGGGCAGGTTTGATGGGCCAGATGGCCTAATCCAGCTCCTATTTCTTATATTCTTATGTAAATAGCCAACCCTTTATTTTCAAACAGGGTGCCCAGTTCTGGATTCTCCCACATCGTCTCCCTATTCAGCCTGCGAAGACCTCCTCAAGATCTTCAATACTTCAATCAGGTTGCCTAATGCTGTCAGATACTTTACAGACTTTTAAGCAACTCTTGGATAGGCACATGGAGGATAGTAAAATGTAGGGTATACAGGGTAGATTGATCTTAGTAGGATAATAGGTCGGCACAACACCGTGGGCCGAAGGGCCTGTACTGTGCTATACTGTTCTATGTTAATGCTCTTTTGAAATAATCATTGCCAGAATGTAGGAAACACAGTAAACAATTCACACATAACAAGCTGTTACAATCAGCAAGTCAATAATGATCATGTGTCCATTATATACCACACTACTTGGGTGATAATTATTGACCAGGACAATAAGGATAAATCATGTGGTTTTCCTTATAATATAGTCATGCCATCTTGTTTTCCCCAGCCCAGCAGGCAGACAAAGCTTTTCTCTTATATCTCAACTGAAAGAAAGCTCCAATACATGGGTCAAGGAGTGGCAGATGGATTTTAATTTAGATAAATGTAAGGTGTTGCATTTTGGTAAGAGAAACAAGGGCAGGACTTACATGGTTAATGGTAGGGCCCTGGTGAGTGTTGTCGAACAGAGAGTCTTAGGGGAGTGCAGGTACATAGTCCCTTGAAAGTGGCATCACAGGTAGGCAGGGTGGTGAAGAAGGCGTTTGGCATGCTTACTTTCATTGGTCAGAACCTTAAGTATAGGAGATGGGATGTCATGTTCTGGTTGTACAGGACATCAGAGAGGCCACTTTAGGAGTACTGTGTACGGTTCTAGTCACCCTGCTATAGGAAGGATGTTATTAAATTGCAAAGGGAGCAGAAAAGATTTACCAGGGTGTTACTGGGACTAGAACGTCTGAGTTATAAGGAGAGGCTGGATAGGCTGGGACTTTTTTTCCCTGGAGAGTAGGCGGTTGAGGGTGACCTTACAGAGGTTTATAAAATTATGAGGGGCAAAGGTAGAGTGAATAGCAAAGGTCTTTTCCCTGGGGTAGAGGAATTCAAAACTAGAGGGGCATATTTTTAAGGCGAAAGGGGAAAGATTATAAAGGGACTTCAGGGACAACCTTTTCACACTGAGGGTGATGTGTATGTGGAATGAACTGCCAGAGGAAGTGGTAGATGCAGGTACAGTTACAACATATAAAAAAACATTTGGACAGCGACATGAATAGGAAAGGTTTGGAGGGATAAGGGCCAAAGACAGGCAAGTGGGGTTAGTTTAGTTTGGGAAACCTGGTCAGCATAGGACAAGTTGCACCGAAGGGTCTGTTTCCATGCTGCATCACTCTATGACCCTATAAATTCAGTTCTCTGTAGGTACCCTCCTGGAGTCTCAGTGAGATTTTGATGCTCAAATCCTGGTGTCAGACATGAACCCGCAGCTGTAGAGAACAATCTACTGAATTACAGATGACAATTCAACCAGTTGGTACCAGAGGGATGGGTTTTGACCCCATTAATAGTTGGGTTTCTCTACTTACAAGAGCTAAGTGCAGACCAGGCAAGAGAAACCTCCAAATCATTGTCGAGCAACGTGATATAAACTGAAATGTCAAATTGAGAAAGTAGATAGGACTGAATTTAAAATCTCATCTGAACAATACACTTTCCCTCGTTATTATTCTGCTTACAGGGGGTTAACAGGCCATGCTTCAATATTTACTTCAGGACTCAGGGAGCATGTCATTATTGAAAAGCAGGATCTTCTGCCATGTTTCAGTATTTACAGGGGGTCCCCGGGGAGTGTGTTAATACTTAGTGAGTGCCTAGAGAATATGTCAGTATTTATGAGGGATCTCCACGGAGTATTCCAGTATGTACAAAGGATCCCCGGGGAGTGTGTCAGTATTTACACAGGATTCCCCGGGGAGTGTGTCAATACTTGCAGTGGATCCCCAGAGAATGTGTCAGTATTTACAGTGGAACCTCGGGGAGTGGTTCAGTATTTACAGGGGATCACCAGGTAGTGTGTCAGTATTTACAAGGAATTCCCGGGGAGTGTGTCCGTATTTACAGGGGATCCCTGTGGATTTTTACAGTTTTCACAGAGAAAACTCCAGGGAGTGTGTCAGCATGAACAAGGGATCCCGGGGACTGTATTAGTAATTACAGGGGATCGCTGGGGAGTGTAACAGTATTTACAGGGGATCCCTGGGGATTGAGTCAGTACTTACTCGAGATCTCCACGGTGTGTGTCAGTATTTATAGTGGATCCCCGGTGAGTGTGTGAGCAAGTACAGGGTATCCCTGGCGAGTGTGTCAGTATTTACAGGGGATCTCCACGGAGTGTGCCAATATTTACAGGGGAACCATGGGGATTGTTTCAATATTTACAGGGGATCCCCAGGGAGTGTGTCAGTATTGACAGCGGGTCTCTGGGGAATGTGTCAGTATTTACAGGGGAACCATGGGGAGTGTTTCAATATTTACAGGGGATCCCTGGGGAGTGTGTCAGTATTTACAGGGGATCCATAGGGAGTGTTTCAATATTTACAGGGGATCTCTGAGGAGTATGTCAGTATTTACAGGGGATCTCCGGGGGAAGGGTCAGTATTTACAGGGGATCCCTGGAGAGTATGTCAGTATTTACAGGGGATTTCTGGGGAGTGTGTCAGCATTGACAGGGGATCTCTGGGGCCTGTGTCAGTATTGACAGGGGATCTCTGGGGTGTGTGTCAATATTTACAGGGATCCATGGGCAGTGTGTAAGTATTTACAGGGGATTCCTGTGGAGTGCGTCGGTATTTACAGGGGATCCCTGTGGAGTGCGTCAGTAATTACAGGGGATCCCTGGGGAGTGTGTCAGTATTTGCAGGCGATCCCCAGCAAGTGTATCACTATTTACAGTGGATCTCCAGAGAGCATGTCAGTATTTACAGAGAATCCCTGGGGAGTGTGTCAGTATTTACATGGTATCCTTGGGGGGGACTGTGTCAGTATTTACAGGGAATCCCCAGGGAATGTGTCAGTATTTACAGAGAATCCCCGGGGAGCGTGTCAGTATTTACAGAGAATCCCCGGGGAGTGTGTCAGTATTGACAAGGGGTCTCTGGGG
>NC_063338.1:91976118-91977130 GCF_021869965.1 Rhincodon typus | reverse complement strand
GTTTCAGCACATACAAAGGATCCCCGGGGAGTGTGTCAGTATTTACACTGGATCCCCAGGGAGTGTGTCGTTATTTACAGGGGATCCCCAGGGACTTGTGTCAGTATTGACAGGTGATCTCTTTGGGGGGGTGGGGGCGTGGCGGTGTGTCAGTACATACAGTGGATCCCTGGGGAGTGTGTCAGTATTTACATGGTATCCTGGGGGGGGACTGTGTTAGTATTTACAGGGAATCCCCAGGGAGTGTGTCAGTATTTACAGAGAATCCCCGAGGAGTGTGTCAGTATTGACAAGGGGTCTGGGGATTGTGTCAGTGTTTACAGGGGATCCTGGGGGAGTACTGTGTTAGTATTTACAGGGAATCCCCGGGGAGTGCGTCAGTATTTACAGAGAATCCCCGGGGAGTGTGTCAGTATTGACAGGGGGTCTCTGGGGAGTGTGTCAGAATTGACAGGGGATCCCTGGGGAGTGTGTCAGTATTTGCAGGGGATCTCTGGGGAGTGTGTCAGCATTTACAGGGGATCCCTGGGGAGTGTGTCAGTATTTACAAGCGATCCCTGGGGAGTGTGTCAGTATTGACAGGGGGTCTCTGGTGAGTGTGTCAATATTTACAGGGGGTTCCCGGGGAGTGTGTCAGTATCGACAGGGTGTCTCTGAGGAGTGTGTCAGTATTTACAGGGGATCCCTGGAGAGTGTGTCAGTATTGACAGGGGATCCCCGGGGAGTCTGTCAGTATTTACAGGGTTTCCCCTGGGGAGTGTGTCAGTATTTACATGGGATCCCTGGGGAGTCTGTCAGTAGTTACAGTGGATCCCCGTGGCGTGTGTCTGTACTTACAGGGGATCTCCCAGGGAGTGTGTCAGTAATTCCAGGGGATCACTGGTGTGTGTGTCATTCTCTACCGTGGATCCACGGGGAGTGTATCAGTTATTACACTGGACCCTGTGGAGTGTGTCAGTATTTACAGTAGATTCCCTGGGCAGTGTGTCAGTATTTACAGGGGATTCCTGGG
>NC_063338.1:91971134-91976108 GCF_021869965.1 Rhincodon typus | reverse complement strand
GGCAGTGTGTCAGTATTTACAGGGGATTCCTGGGGAGTGTGTCAGTATTTTCAGGGGATCCTTGGGGAGTATTTCAGTTTTTACAGAAGATCCCTGGTGAGTACATAAATACATACAGGACATCTTGGGGAGTGTTTCCCTATTTACTGAGGATTCCTGGGGAGTGTGTCAATATTTACAGAGGATCTTCTGTCAAGGCATCAGTGTGTCATTTATGGGTATCAATATATCATTTACAGAATAACAGCAGGAGATAGACAGAGCTAAGCAATCTCACAACCAATGGATCAGATCTAAGTTCTGCAGTCCTGTCACATCTGGTAATGAATGTTGGTGCGCAATTATAACTCACTGTAGGAGGATGCTCCACAAATATCCCCATTCTCAATGATGAAACAGCCGGATATATCCATGCAAAAGATAAGGCTGAAGCTTTCACAGCAATCTTCAGCCAGAAGTGCCGAGCGGATGATCCATCTCGGCCTCCTCCAGTGGTCCCCAGCATTTCAGATACCAGTCTTCAGCCAATTTGATTCGCTCCATGTGATTTCAAGAAACGGTTCAGGGACTTTGTCCTTTACAACATTCCAGACTTGTGCTCCAGAACTGCCAGTGCCCCAGCCAAGCTGTTCCAGTACTGCTACAACACTAGTATCTACCTGACAATGTAGAAAATTGCCCAAGTATGTCCTGTACACAAAACACAGGAAAAATCCAACCCGGCCAATTACCTCCCCATCAGTCTCCTCTCAATCATGAGTAAAGTGATGGAAGTTGCCATCAATGCTATCAAGCAGAACCTGCTCAGCAATAATCTGCTCAGTGACGCCCAGTTTGGTTCCACCAGGGCCACTCAGCTCTTGACCTCACTACAGTGTTTGTTCAAACATGGACAAAAGAGTTGAATTCCAGAGGTGAGGTGACAGTGACAGCCCTTGGCATCAAGATGACATTCAGCCGAGTGTGGCATCAAGGAGCCCTAGCAAAACTGGAATCAATGGGTATTAATGAGTAAATTTTCTGCTGATTGGCTGTTCGTGTGCTCAGGGGATTCCAGGGTGGGGAGGAAGTATGTCAGTATTTACAGTGGGTCCCTGCATCTGGGGGAGGGGTGTCAGTATTTAAAGGGGTCCCTGGGGCAAGGGGAGTGTATCAGTATTTACAGGGGGGTCCCGGGGGTGTGCTTAAGTAATCTTTGGAGAATGAGCCACTATGTCTCGGTAGTGAGTTATTATGTAAGGAGCATCCATGGAGTAGTCAGTAATTACAGATCACACAAGCAAAGATCATTACCTCTGAACATTTTCAATGTCCTTTTAATATTTTTAATGATCTTTTAACTTCAGCATGTGGTTTTAAAAGAGGGACTGATATTGTCAAGCAAGTGATGGAGGATGGCTCTCTGGATGTCACACCTGACAAAGGAAGTGTCACAGAGATTGACTTTAAAAGAGATATGTGCAACAAACTAAACTTTAATCTCTCGGGAGTTATCCTAGTGTCAATATAGTAGGAGAGAAGGCAGCATTCTGAGTGAGAAGTGTGTTTTGTGACATCCCCTGTCAAGAAAGGACAAGAACAGAAGTTAAAAGAGATTTTAACCACGGCCTGTGTGTATGAGTTGAGGAAGGCATGCTCGTGAGCTGAGCTACTGATGTGTAGTACCTGAGAGATAACAGATGCACTGGTGGTAATGTTGCAGGAATCCTTAGATGCTGGAATAGTATCAGAGGATTTTAAACTTCATTTTGAAAGGGAAGGAGACAAAAACACTGGTAACTATCAGCCAGTTAGGTTAACATCTGTTATTGGGAAAATGTTAGTGTCTATTATCAAGGATGTGATAGCAGAACATCTAGGAATATGTAATATGCTCAAACAGAGTCAGCATGGCTTCTTGAAGAGGAAATCATGACCAAAAAATTTACTAGAATCTTTTAAGGAGGTAACAAGCAGGATAGATGAAGGGGAAACAGAGGATGTAATGTATTGGGATTTTCAGAGGGTGTTGATAAGGTGCCACACGTTATGCTAATTAATAAAAGCCCATGGTGTTTGGGATAGCATTTTAGGATGGCTAAGATTGGCTAACAAATAGAGGACAGAGTGTTGAGACAGAGGGACATTTTCAACATGGCAACCTGCAATTAGTGGAGTGTCACAGGGATCAGTGCTGGGGCCATAATGATTTACAACATACATTAATAAATTTGATGAGGAAAGTGAATGCACTAAAGCAGAGTTTGTGGATGACTCGAAAATGCATGTGAAGTGGAGAGGATGGTAAAGAGTTCGCAGTGGCATAAAGACAGGTTACACAAGTGGACAAAATCTTCTCAGATGGAATAGAATGTTGAGGTTATGCACTTTAGCAGAAAGAATAGAGGAGCTGAATATTATTTAAATGGAGAAAGACTGCAGAAAGCTATGGCACAGAGGGATTTGGGAGTCCTAGTCTGTGCACCACAAGAATTTAGCATCCAAGTTCAACAGGTAGTAGAGATGGTAAAAAGAGTGTTTGTCTTTATATCAAAGGCAATGAAGTATGAAAGTGGGGAGGTTTTGCTAAAACTTAACAATGTGCTATCGAGATGGAATATTGTGAAAAGGTTTGGGCCCCTTATCTAAGGAAAGATATAATGACATTGGATGCAATCTAAAGAAGGTTCACTAGGCTGATCCTATGTGGAGGGATTGTTTCATGCAGAATGATTCAGTAGATTTGGCATATACCCATTAGAATATAGAAGAATGAGATTTGACATTATTAAAATACATAGGATTCTTAGGGGCCTTGACAAGGTTGATGTGGAAAGGTGTTCCCCCTTGTGGGAGAATCTAGGACCAGACAGCATAATCTTAGCTAAGCGGTTGCACAATTAAGAGAGAGATGAGGAGGAATTTCTCTTTTCACCAGGTAGCGAATCTGTGGAATGCTTTACCGCAGAAGGCTATCAAGGCAGTGTTGTTAAGTAGATTCAAGGTTGAGATTGACTCTGGTGGGAGTTTACAGGGGGTCCCAGGAAGTGTGTCAGTATTTACAGGGGTCCTTGGGGGTGGGGAGGGCGAGTGCGTCAGTATTTATGGGGGACCCAGGAGGGAGTGTGTCAGTATTTACAGGGAATCCCCCTGAGCTGGGAGGTGGTGGGGAGCTATTGGAATATGTCAGTATTCACAGAGGTCCCCGGGGGGTGGGCAGGGAGGTGTTGGGGGGGGACGGGGAGTGGAGTGTGTCAATAATTTACAAGGTATCCCTGGGGAAGAGTGTGTCATTATTTACAGGGGTTCCCCGGGGATTGTGTCTGCATTTACAGGGTCTATTTCTCCTGGATTCTGCTCTCCACAATGTCCCTGTGTTTGCATTTTCATCCTCAGAGATTGTACACCAGAAGTGATGGGTTGGCATCTCTCATTTGCACAACAAATCTCATCTTTGCTGAGCAGTTTTTATTCCGTCATGTGTAAACATATTGTGTCAGGCAATTATGCGCTGTTTAAGTTTTACTATGCACAAGGTAAATGCTAGCTTGCCACCTTTAGGCTAGTGGCCAAGTTGGGCTTGACAGAAAGAATCTATGACCCAAGCCCTGCGCCCCAGTGATTCCTGGGAAGCGGAGCGGGTACGTGGATAGCAGGGCTTGTTCTGAAAATGGGCAATATTCTCAGAGACTGTGAATGGGCTGCTGTGGAGTTGGTGTCAGGAATGTACACAACTATTTGGCAACTTTTTTATCCTACTAACCTCCTCATTGCTAACCTCTGATCCCATTCCTCCCACCAGTGGCAGGGATGAAATCAACATTGAACCCCTCATGTTTTATGAACTGGAGGCTGACTGAGGAGTTGGTTGTTTGAGAGTTGTCAATTCTTTTTCTACCTGGTTTTTGGAGGTTTCATTCCCCAACTGATGCCTGTGCATTCAACAATGATGGCCCAAGATTCTTTCTCAGCATTGTAACCTGGTCTTGCTTCCTAAATAATCAGAGCCACTTTTGAGATCAGGAGTGACGAATACACTGCCTGCAACAACATGAAACATGAGAGAGAGCGTAATGTGGTTATGAATCACATTTCTGATATGAAATCACCCTGTTTTGACTTGATAGAGGTGTACAAAATGATCAGAGATATAGATGGAGTAGACAGCCAGAGACTTTTTCTTAGGGTGGAGGTAGCTTTTACGAAGGGACATTGTTGTAAAGTGAAAGGAGGCAGATATCGGGGAGACGTCAGAGGTAGGTTCTTTACTCAGAGAGTGTTCGGGGCGTGGAATGCATTGCTGGAGAGAGTAGTGGAATCGGCCTCATTAGGGGCATTTAAGCGGCTATTAAACAGGCATATGGGTGATAGTATAAGGTAGTGGTGGAGGTTAGATAGACCTTAGGTTTAGGGTAAAAGTTTGGCACAACATCGTGGGCCGAAGGGCCTGTACTGTGCTGTACTGTTCTATGTTCTATGTTGTTCTACATTCTATGTTTACCTAGGGTTTTATCCTGTGTGTGTGTCTGTGTGTGTGTGCGTCTGTGTGTGTGTGTGTTTGTATGTGTCATTGTGTGTGTGTTTCTGTGTGTCTCTGTGTGTGTCTGTGTGTGTATGTCTGTGTAAGTGTATCTATGTGTGTGTGCGTGTGTGTCTGTGTGTGAGTGTGTGTGAGTGTGTGTGTGTGTGTGTGTGAGTGTGTATGTGTGTCTGTATGTGTGTGTGTATGTGTGAGAGTGTGTGTGTGTGTGAGTGTGTGTGTGTGTGTGTGTGTGCGTGTGTGTGAGGTGTGTGTGTCAGAGTGTGTGTGTGTGAGTATGTGCATGTGTGTCTGCGTGTGTGCGTGCGTTTGTGCGTGCCTGTGTGTATCTGTGTGCACCTGTGTGTGTGCGTGTGTGTGTGTCTGTGTATGAGTGTGTATGTGTGTGTCTGTGTGAGTGTGTATATGTGTGTCTATGTCTGTGTTTGTGTGTTTGTGTGTATCTGTGTGTGTGT
>NC_063338.1:91967409-91971124 GCF_021869965.1 Rhincodon typus | reverse complement strand
GAGTGTGTGTGTCATGTGTGTGTGTGTCTGTCTGTGTGAATGTGTGTCTGTGTGTGTGTGTGTGTTTGTGTGTATCTGTGTGTGTGTGTGAGTGTATGTCTGTGTGTGTGTTGCACTGTCCCACCTCACTGAACTCAGAGCTCCTCAGCAGCTAGGAGAGTACTTACATTGCAATATCTGGAGTTGGCTAAGATGTTTTGCTCCGGGATTTGCATGTTTTCAGGCACCCCAAATCAGAAATAGCCAACAGGATCCTCACTGCCCAAGGTCCTAACCTCTCCTCATAGGTGAAGTAGTGATTTACTTTCAATCTAGTTTGTTGCATTCGCTGCTCGCTATGCGGTCTCCTCTACATGACTGAGACCACAGACTAGCTTGAGGAAGATCTCCGCTCTCTGCATAGAAATGATCCTGACTTTGCAGTTGCTTGCCATTGCAATAAACGATCTCCCCCACATTTCTGTTCCAGACATGCCACAGCGTTCCAGTAGACAACACACACTGGAGCAGCAACGCCTCATTTTCCAATTGGGCAGTTTTTAACTTTCTGGACTTAACGTTGGGTTCAACAACTTCAAACCATGAACTCTGTCCTCCATGTTGTTTCCTTTGCCCTACCTAATTGCCCCATCCAATGTTTGATTTGCTTGGTTTTGTTTTTGACCTATATTTTGCTATTATCACCTACCCGGGACTTATATCACTTCTCTGCGACCATTATCACTCTCTTTGCCTTTTTCTCTGTGACATCAATGATCTGTAATGTCCCACATGCCCAAACCTTCATTGACCTTGGCTTTTGTTCCACTTGCTGCCCCACACCTTCATTCTACGACAAAACAATTAGAGGTAGGCAGGATAATGAAGAAGGCATTTGGTACACTTGCCTTTATTGGTCAGTGCATTGAGTTTAGGAGTTGGGAGGTCATGTTGCAGCTGTACAGGACATTGATTAAGCCATTTTTGGAATCCTGCATTCAGTTCTGGCCTCCCTGTTATAGGAAAGTTGTTGTGAAACTTGAAATGGTACAGAAAAGATTTACAAGGTTATCACCAGGATTGGGGAGTTTGAGCTATAGGGAGAGGCTAAACAGGCTGGGGCTATTTTCCCTGGTGTGTTGGAGGCTGAGTGGTGATCTTATAGAGTATTATAAAATTATGAGGGGCATGAATAGGGTGATTTGCCAATTTATTTTTTCCCAGGGTAGGGGAGTCCAAAACATAGGTTTGAAGTGAGAGGGGAAAGATTTAAAAGGGACTTAAGCGGCAACTTTTTCATGCAGAGGGTGGTGCCTGTATGGAATGAGCTGCCAGAGGAGATGGTGGAGGCTCGTACAATTACAACATTTAAAAGGCATCTGGATGGTTAACCGAACAGGAACGGTTTAGAGGGATATGGGCCAAATGCTGGCAAATTGGATTAGATCAATTTAGCAACGTGTAGAGCTGGATGCACACAGAAGGCCAAACAGCATCAGAGGAGCAGGAAAGCTGACGTTTCGGGTCTAGACCCTTCTTTAGAAATGGGGGAGGGGAAGGGGGTTCTGAAATAAATAGGGAGAGAGGGGGAGGCGGATAGAAGATGGATAAAGGAGAAGATAGGTGGAGAGGAGACAGACAGGTCAAAGAGGCAGGATTGGAGCCAGTAAAGGTGAGTTTAGGTGGGGAGTTAGGGAGGGGATAGGTCAGTCCAGGGAGGATGGACAGGTCAAGGAGGCGAGATGAGGTTGTTAGGTAGGAGATGAGAGTGGAGCTTGAGGTGGGAGGAGGGGATAGATGGGACGAAAGACAGGTTTGGGAGGCGGGGACGAGCTGGGCTGGTTTTGGGATGCGGTCGGGGGAGGGGAGATTTTGAAGCTTGTGAAGTCCACAATGATACCATTTGGCTGCAGGGTTCCCAAGCAAAATATGGGATCAATTTAGGATAGCTGGTCAGCATGGACGAGTTGGACAGAAGGATCTGTTTCTATGCTGTACATCTCTTTGACTCCATGACTCTATCTCTCTTTAGTTCCAATAAAGAGTCACATTGGACGCCGAAGATTAACGCTGTTACACTGTCCACAGATAGCGCGGGACCTGCTGAGTTTCTCCAGCACTTGGTTTAGGTTGATGCTGGGATGGATTAACATCAACCAGGACACTGGGAAGAATGTTCCTGCTCTTTTCAAGGCTACAGGATCTTTCTCCACACACTGGAAGGGGCAAATAATAGCCCAGTTTAACATCTGATCTGAAAGAAGGCGCCTCTGACACTGCTGCACTCAGTTCTGCACGGGAGTGTCAGCCTGGATTACACGTCTGTGTGAGGATTATAAAATCAGCCACGATCCCATTGAATGGTGGAGCAGACTTGATGGGCTGAATGACCAACTTATGATCTACATCTTGTGACTGGAGTGAGAGTTGAACTCCCAAACTTCCAACTCGGAGGCCAGCTCACACAGAAGGGAAGGGCTTGTTACCTATTGCCAAGGCCCCACATTCGAAAACACAGAAGGGCATGAAGATGAAACAAATTGCGAGGAATAAATTCTTCTGAAAGGTTCATCTGTGAATTAAGGGTTCTTTTTAATCGTGTCCTGAATATTTCACAAAGAAGTGTAGAAATATTTGAATATTCCAATGTATTATCACAATAGACAGAAAATAATTCCAACTAAAACATAGGTAAGGCAAGGAGTGGCTCAGACAATGTAATCCAAAGTCAAGAGTTCTACCGAAGCCTTCTCCAAATTGCTTGCTCAGCTGTGATATCATCTAGAACCTGCCTCTAGATTTGACACAGGCATGTTCTCACTCAAATTTATCTGTTAATCCCTGCTGAGGTGGGAAACTCTTGTTCCTATGATCACTGTTTTCGGAATTAGCTGTTTTGAGAAAGAGGTGTATTAGAGGTCAACAGTGTAGTGATGACATTGAGATTAGCTGAGGTGGGTCAAGTTGAGAAAAATATTTGGCCCAGATTTTATTCATTCATTGTCAAACTTTGGGTATCATTGGCAATGTGAGTATTAAATCGCCCATCTCGTGTTGGCCTTAAGGAGATCTTGAGGTACAGAGGATCATGCCCTGCCTTGGAGATAATAGCCTCAAGTTCGAATCTCACTCCAGGTCTTGATGGGCAAGGAAGATGTGTTCATAACACAGTCAAACAGGCTCGAGAGTGACCTGCATATCTTTCCCACAAGCGCCAATAGCTGGTGGTAAGAATGGGAGAGTTTCATGTGTTGGAACGAAATTGGAAACCCTACCATCGGTATCCACACCTCTAGGCCATTTGTCACAGGAGCAGCAATAGGTCATTCTGTCTATCCAAGCTGCTTCACCATTTAATGTGATCATAGCTGATGTAGTAATCTTCAACTCCAATTTTCTGCCTTTTCCTCATAACCCTTGATTCCCTCACTGATTAAAAATCTATCACAACCTTGAATGTACCTAATGACCCAACATTAACAGCCCTCTGTGGTAAAGAATTCCATAGATTCACTACACTCAAAGAGAAGAAATTCCTCCTCAACTTCTTAAATGGGTAACCCCTGATTCTGAGATGATTCCCTCTGGTCCTAGACTCTCCCATAAAGAGAAATAACCTTCCCACATCTACCCTGTTAAGTCCCTTAAGAATCCTACGTGTTTTAATAAGGTTACGTTATGGTTGCTGGTCTGGCAGCATCTGTGGAGGAGAAAACAGAGTTAACGTTTCGGGTCC
>NC_063338.1:91935625-91967009 GCF_021869965.1 Rhincodon typus | reverse complement strand
GGACCCGAAACGTTAACTCTGTTTTCTCCTCCACAGATGCTGCCAGACCTGCTGAGCTTTTCCAGCAACTTTTTGTTCCTGATTTACAGCATCCACAGTTCTTTTGGTTTTTACATTGTGGTTGGTTGGCTCGCTGAGCTGGTTCGTTGTTCCACAGACGTTTTGTTACCACGCTGGATAACATCATCAGTGCAGCCTCCGATGAAGCGCCGTTGTGTTTTCCCACCTGGTATTTAAACTCTGGAGTCCTTTGAGCTGGCTTACCTCACTTCCGGTTTTCCTTCGCAATGGAGTGTATATGGGGTCGAGCTCTAAGCGTTTGTTGATGGCTTTCTTCGTGGAGAACCAGGAATTCCCGTGCTTGGCTCTGCTTCGCCTGTCCCAGGATCCTGATGTTGTTCCAATTGGATTGGTGGTTCTCCTTATCCATGTGGATAGAGATGATAGAAATAACAGGCGGGAAAACACAACGGCGCTTCATCGGAGGCTGCACTGATGATGCTACCAGCAGGATAATGAAACGTCTGCAGAACAGCGAACCAGCTCGGTGAGCCAACCAACCACAACATCCACAACCCGAGCTACAAATCTACTCCGACACCTTAAAGGTTACCTCTCATTCTTCCACATTCCAATGAGCACAGGGCCAATCTGTTCTGAGTTTGCCTCATAAAACAGTCTTCCCTCACAGATACATGTCAAACTTTATACTGACACAGCCGTTCGGACTCCTTGGGAGAGCGTGCTGCTTGGATGTGGATCAACAGCATGGCTTCAAACCCCATCCTGGCTGCAGAAGGTTTGGGACGTACCTCCTCGTAAACCCTTAGTGGAGAGCACAATGCTGTTGGAGCTAGGTACAATAGGGACGTTTAAGGCACTTTTAGATAAGCACACGAATATTCAAGGAATGGAGGGATATGGACAAAGGGCAGGCAGAAGGTATTAGTTTCATTTGACGTCATGTTTGGCACAACATCAAGGGTCGAAGGGCCCTTTCCTGTGCTGTACAGTTTTGGACAGAGAATCAAAGAACGATAAATTATGAGGTAAAAACCGAAAGAACAGCGGATGCTGTCAATCAGGAACAAAAACAGAAGTTTCTGGAAAAGCTCAGCAGGGCTGGCAGCATCTGTGAAGGGAAAAACAGAGTTAACGTTTCCGGTCCGGTGACCCTTCCTCAGAACATGTTCAGAGATGGAAGAGCTGAGGGTGAGTTTTTCTTTTGGGAAGAGGGGAGAGGAGTGTGGTTCTGACAATGGGTGGGAGCAGTGGTGAGGTTTGGAGTGGTTTACCAGGATCGGTTTGCCAGGATGCTGCCTGAATTGGAGAGTAGGAGCTATAAGGAGAGGGAATAAAAACTCGGAGATAGTAGGGACTGCCGATGCTGGAGTCTGAGATAACAAGGTGTAGAGCTGGATGAACATAGCAGGCCAGGCAGCATCAGAGCAGCAGGAAAGCTGACGTTTCGGGTCTGGACCCTTCCTTGGAAATGGGAGAGTTGTTTTCTCTGGGGCTGCGGAGGCTGACGGGAGACTTGATAGAAGTCTATAAAATTCTGAGATGCATAGGGTAGGGTTGTCTGTCAGAATCTTTTTCCCAGCCTGGAAATGTCTAATACTAGGGGGCATGCATTTAAGGTGAAAGGGAGGAAGTTCAAAGGGGATGTGAGGGGTTAGTTTTTTACACAGAGGGTGGTAGGAGTGTGGAATGCACTGCCAGGGGTGGTGGTGGAGACAGATACAATAGGGGTATTTAAGGCACTTTTAGATAAGCACATGAATATGCAAGGAATGGAGGGATATGGATGAAGGGCAGGCAGAAAGGATTAGTTTAATTTGACGTCATGTTTGGCAAAACATTGTGGGCTGAAGGGCCTGTTCCTGTGCTGTGCAGCTCTATGTTCTATGAGTGCACCTTCTGAAAGGTGTCCCCAACTTCTGAGATAAATCCAAAATGACTGAGCACACAACAAGGAGGGAGATAGTCTGTTTCTTCAGAGTCCAATCCCAAGGTGACGAAAAAAACACGCAAGCACCAAACTGGAAGATATTTGGAAGGGAAATTCTCTGTTTTCTGTCTGGTGCTGAGGTGGGGCCATGAACAACAGGGGTGACAGACGACAGCTCGGGGTTCCTGTAAAATGCATGTTGAACTGTTCTTGGTTCTTCCCACACATTCCCAGCTCCGTCACTGACAGTGAAGACGCTAAGTGCGGCAACCACAGGGAGATATCAAAGGAGCTGTGGCTTCTCTCAACCTAGAGGCAGAAAGAGACACCTGCACTTGCAGAGTTCAGAAGACGCAGCTACATCTAACAACAATCAACAAGATAAGGGTTGCCTGGCCGATACAAACTACTTTACAAAGAGCTCAATTTTACCCCCACTCACCCTCCCCCTCCAACTACCAAAACCACCCCGGGGGAAAAAGAACCTTTCCGCTTGAAATCACTCCAGAAGAAATGCCCATGTGACCTCTTTACTTACCTGGTATCACACTGGCAGCTCACTGAGATGACAAATTCCTCCCCATTCCCATAGAGATTACAGTTGCCCGCGGATTTCAGGGGGAGGGGGCCCTTGGTGGTTTGAATCAGCTGAGAAAGCTGGCTTTAATTTCAGGGAAGGAGGAGGAGACTGTTATCGGGACCTTTAAGATAATTAAAGGATTAGCTTCAGTGGTTAGAGCACTTAAGCTAAGACGTGGGACGTAAGTAGAATTTAAGAACGCTCGGAGGAGCTCCCTTTTCACGAGGAGTCACTGGAGTATGCTTGTTTGGCCCTTACAGTGAATGCTGATTCAGCAATATGCATTTACATAGCGCCTTTATTGCATTGAAAGGAACGTGAGCTCTCAGGAGTCAAAATTTAACACTGTTTGATTTAAGACAATTTTCGGACAGATGACAAGAGCTTGGCAAGGAGGTAGTTTTTAAGCAGTGGTCTGATAACGGAGAGAGAGATGTGGATGGGTATGGGGCAGGGGGTGGAATTCTAGGCCTTAGTTTCTGGGCAGCTGGAGGTGGGGTGTTGGGCAGTGGACCAACAGACTAGAATTGGAGGAATGCATGGATCTTGGAGGGTTGTGGTGCTGGAGGAAGTTTGGGACAACAGGAATGGGGTATGCCATGCCATGCAGGGATTTTGAACCCAAGGTTGAACATGTTAACGTTGGCTGTTTGCTGGATGGGATCTGAAGCAGGTCAAGAAGACACAGAGTGGTGTGTGAACAGGATGTGGTATGAATTAGGGCATTTTGGAGTAACTAATTTCATAGGGAGCAAGACGGGCTCCTGATTGACTTAAGAAGCCTACACAGAAAAGGTCAAAGAATAGAATCCCTACCTTGTGGAAGAAGGCCATTCAGCCCATTCACGTCTGCACCAACCCTCTGAAGAATATCCCAGCTCCCTACCCTATCCTAGTAATCTTACACCTACCATGGCCAATCGACCTAGCCTACACAACGCTGGACACTGTGGGCAATTTCGCACAGCCAAACCATCTAACCTGCACATCCTTGGACTGTGAGAGGAAGTTGGAATACCTGCTCTCAGTTGCCTGCGGGAGTTGGTTAGGAATTTTCTCTCAGTTTTTCTTCGTAACCAGGCCCATCTTTCCCTGTGGGACAGTGAGAACTGCAGATGCTGGAGTCAGAGTGTGGAGCTGGAGGAACACAGCAGGTCAGGCTGCATCAGAGGAGCAGGAAGGGTCCCGACCCGATAGGTCAACTTACCTGCTCCTCTGATGCTGCCCGCTGTGTTCCTACAGCTCCACACTATCTTTCTCTGTATTGCCTGACCCAGAATTTGTGTGGCCATTGACAGAAGTTTATAAGATTGTGAGAAGCATAGATAGGGTTGAGGGTCAGAATCTTTTTCCCAGAGTTGAAATGTCTAGGGGGCAAGCATTTAAGGTGAGAGGGGAAAAGTTCAAAGGAGATTGAGGGGCATGTTATTTACACAGAGAATGGTAGGAGTCTGGAATGCACTCCCAGAGGTGGTGGTGGATGGAGATACGATAAGGGCATTTAAAGACCTTTTAGATGAGCACATGAATATGTAAGGAATGGGCCAAGGGCAGGCAGAAGGATTAGTTTCATTCGGCACCATATTCGGCGCAACATTTTGGGCCAAAGGGCCCGTTCCAGTGCTATACCGTTCTATGTTCTACATTCTATGAGTGTGGGAAGAACATTGGATTAATGCTGAAATTTCCCTCTATCAACGTAGAATGGCATCATTGGTGTAGGTGGTCTTTATATGGTCCCTTTTTGTGACCATACATTTATGTTGGGTTATTGCCAGTGGGATAGAGTCACATCTTACCAAGCCTGGAACTCACTGAGTTCTAAGGAGAGGTTGGATAGGCTGGGACATTTTCCCTGGAACATAGGAGGCTGAAGGGTGACCTTATAGATGCTTATAAAATCATGAGGCACGTGGACACGGTGAATAGCCAAGGTCTTTTCCCTAAGGTAGGGGAGTCCAAAACTAGAGGGCATACGTTTAAGGTGAGAGGGGAAAGATTTAAAAGTGAGTTTTTCCTTTTAAACGTTTTTACACAGAGGGAGGTGCATTTCTTTTATTCATTCATGGAGTGAGGGTGTCACTGGCCCGGTCAACATTTATTGCTAAATAAATTTGCTGTGGGCCTGGAGTCACATGTAGGCCAGATCAGGTAAGGTTGCACTTTCCTTCCCTAAAGGACTTTAAAGATGTTTCTGCCCGAATAATTGGCAATAGATTAATGGTCATCATTAGACTCTCCATGCCTTGGTGGGTCTTGAACCTAGGTATTCCCCACATCACTACTTAAAACATCCAGCAATAATATCACAGTAATACCCGCCTTGGTATGTGGAATGAGCTGCCAGAGGAAGGCGATAGAGGCAGGTACAATTATATCATCTAAAAGGCATTTGGACAGGTACACAGACTAGAGGGATTTGGGCCAAATGCAGGCAAGTGGGCCTAGTTCAGTTTAGGAAACAGTCCAAAGATATGCAGTTTAGGTGGATTGGCTGTGCTAAATTTCCCACAGTGTTAAGGGATGTGTAGGTTAGATGCGTTAGCCATGGGAAATGCAGTGTTACAGGGATAGGGTAGTGGGGTGGATGTGGGTGGGATGCTTTTTGGAGGGTCGGTGTGGGCTTTTTGGGCTGAATGGCCTGTTTCCACACAGTAGGGATTCTATGGAAACATGGTCATGGACAAGTTGGGCCAAAGGGTTTGTTTCCATGCTTGCGTAATATATAGTCAGCATGAATAATTCAGTTTTAGATTCAAGTTCATAATGATTCAGATCTGGGTTCACAATGATTCAGATCCAAGTTCACGACTATGCAAATATTTGTAACCATGCTGCAGGCCCTCCTGAGTCAAACGAAAACAGTAACTTCAAGAGTTAATCACCATTTATGTTGAGTCTTCAAGCCTTCCCAGGTCAGTTGGAGGTTAAATTCTGGTTAAACACCTTTTACTCTGCCGAAAAATCATTTCTGAACTCTGCATTCAAAATTAGTGTAAAGTTTTTACTTACCTGTCATTCCAAGCTCTCCTCAGTCAGTTTTGACAGGACGCTGCTCTGTTCCAGGATGGGTTTTTCTTGGATCTTCACAATCAAGCCAATCTTCTTACGTCTAAACACGTATTAATAGACCAGCCAGTGGTGAGGTTACAAAGTACCATGCTCTGGGCTGCACATATTCTAACCTTCTCATAGAGTGCTAGCACAAGAGGTGACAGTTACATCACAGCTTGTCTTAGGCACTCTTGGAAGCAAAGGAAATAGCAGCAGGAGGAGTCCATTCGACCCTTCGAGCCTGCTCCACCATTCAATATGATCCTGGCTGGTCGTCCAACTCAATAGCCTAATCCTGCTTTCTCCCCATAACCTTTGATCCTATTCGCCCCGAGTGCTATATCTAGTCACCTCTCCAATACATTCAGTGTTATGGCATCAACGACTTCCTGTGGGAATGAATTCCACAGGCTCACCATTCTTTGGGTGAAGAAATGACTCCTCATCTCCGTCCTAAATGGTCTACCCCGAATCCTCAGACTGTGACCCCTGGTTCTGGACACACCCACCATCGGGAATATCCTCCCTGCATCTACCCTGTCTAGTTCTGTTAGAATTTTATAAGTCTCTATGAGATCCCCCCTCATTTGTCTGAACTCTAGCGAAAACAATCCTAACCTAGTAAATCTCCCCTCATACTTCAGTGCTGCTATCCCCGGAATCAGCCTAGTAAACCTTTGCCGCACTCCCTCGAGAGCAACAGCATCCTTCTTGAGAAAAGGAGACCAAAACTGCAAACAATATTCCAGGACAACAAGGTGCAGAGCTGGATGAACACAGCAGGCCAAGCAGCATCATAGGAGCATAAAGGCTGACGTTTCGGGTCTAGACCCTTCATCAGAAAAGGGGGAGGGGAAGGGGGTTCTGAAATAAATAGGGAGAAAGGGGGAGGCGGATAAAAGATGGATAGAGGAGAAGATAGGTGGAGAGGAGACAGACAGGTCAAAGAGGCGGGGATGGAGCCAGTAAAGGTGAGTGTAGGTGGGGAGATAGGGAGGGGATAGGTCAGTCCGGGGAGGACAGACAGGTCAAGGGGGCGGGATGAGGTTAGTAGGTAGGAGATGGGGGTGCGGCTTGAGGTGGGAGGAGGGGATAGGTGGGAGGAAGAACAGGTTAGGGAGGAGGGGACGAGCTGGGCTGGTTTTGGAATGTGGTGAAGGGAGATTGTGAAGCTTGTGAAATCCACATTGATACCATTGGGCTGCAGGGTTCCCAAGCGGAATATGAGTTGCTGTTCCTGCAACCGTCGGGTGACGTCGTTGTGGCCACAACGATGCCACCCGATGGTTGCAGGAACAGCGCCACAACGATGCCACCTGATGGTTGCAGGAACAGTGCCACAACGATGCCACCCGACGGTTGCAGGAACAGCGCCACAACGATGCCACCCGACGGTTGCAGGAACAGCGCCACATCGATGCCACCTGACGGTTGCAGGAACAGCACCACAATGATGCCACCCGACGGTTGCAGGAACAGCAACTCATATTCCGCTTGGGAACCCTGCAGCCCAATGGTATCAAGGTGGATATCACAAGCTTCAAAATCTCCCCTTCCCCTACCGCATCCCAAAACCAGTCCATCTCGTCCCCGCCTCCCTAACCTGTCCTTCCTCCCACCTATCCCCTCCTCCCACCTCAAGCCGCACCCCCATCTCCTACCGACCAACCTCATCCTGCTCCCTTGACCTGTCCGTCCTCCCTGGACTGACCTATCCCCTCCCTAACTCCCTACCTACACTCACCTTTACTGGCTCCATCCCCGCCTCTTCGACCTGTCTGTCTCCTCTCCACCTATCTTCTCCTCTATCCATCTTTTATCCACCTCCCCCTCTCTCCCTATTTATTTCAGAACCCCCTTCCCCTCCCCCTTTTCTGATGAAGGGTCTAGACCCGAAACGTCAGCCTTTATGCTCCTATGATGCTGCTTGGCCTGCTGTGTTCATCCAGCCCTGCACCTTGTTGTCTCGGATTCTCCAGCATCTGCAGTTCCTGCTATCTCTGAAACAATATTCCAGGTGTGGCCTCACCAAGGCCCTGTATAACTGCAACAACACATCCCTGCTCCTCTACTCGAAACCTGTCACAGTGAAGGCCAACATACCATTTGTCTTCTTTACCGCCTGCTGCACCTGCATGCTTACCTTCAGCAACTGGTGCACAAGGACACCCAGGTCCCACTGCACACTCCCCTCTCCCAATTTACAGCCATTCAGGTAGTAATCTGCCTTCTTATTTTTGTTTCCGAAGTGAATAACCTCACATTTATCCCAATTATACTGCATCTGCCATTGATTTACCCACTCACCCAACCTGTCGAGATCATGCTGAAGGATCACTGCATCCTTGTCACAGTTCACCCTCCCACCCAACTTGGTATAATCTATAAACTTAGAGATGTTACATTTTGTTCCCTCATACAAATCATTAATATATATTGCGAACAGATGGGCTCCCAGCACCGATCCCTATGGCACCCCACTAGCTACTGCCTGTCAATTTGAAAAGGACACATTAATTTCTACTCTTTGTTTCCTCTCTGTCAACCAGTTTCCTATCCATCTCAATGAAGTTCCCTCAGTCACATGCGCTTTAATCTTGCACATTAATCTCTTTTGTGGGACTTTTGTCAAATGCTTTCTGAAAGTCCAAATATACTATATCGACTGGCTCTCCCTTGTCAACTCTACTGGTTATATCTTCATAGAATTCCAACAGATTTGTCAAGCATAATTTCCCCTTCATAAATCCATCCTGACTCTGTCTGATCCTGCCACTGCTTTCTGACTGCTCTGTTATAAAACCTTGACAATGCATCCTATTTTTCTACGTTGTTTACGCCAGTTAGAATTTCATAGATTTCAATTAAATCCCGACTCATTCTTTTAAACTACAGTAGATATACTCCTAATCAATCCAGTTTCTCTTTATTCATCACTTCAGCCACATTTGCATTTTCATTAAACTCTGTCTTGACAAGGTCAAGTTTGGCCAATGCTACACATGAACTAAGATTCAATCTCTGCCTAAATCTTACACCCAAATGGTCGAAAATAAGGACAAATGAAGTATCGTGAATACTGGGAACGCTCTGCAGCAAGTAATAGTTGATGTTCATCAATTGTTAAAGGGCACTTGTAGGACAGTGGTAGTGCCCGAACCTCTAAGCCAGGAGGCCTATGTTCAACCCCTCTCTACTCCAGAGGTGTGGAACTACATCTCTGAGCAGGTTTATTCGGAAATTATCTCCAGGTGAAGAGGATAAGCATGTGTTTTGGTGACCAGTTTAGCCTGGACAGAACAAACTAAATAACTTAACAAGTTTAACAACAAATTTAAATCAGTCTTGTTAAATAATCAGACAAAAAATTTAGGGTTTGCTCAGCAGAATCTTTGTGGGATTGTTTTGTGGGCACCACAGTGCTCAGTGGTTATTAGCCTGATAGTACCAGGAACCTGGGTTCAATTTCAGCCTTGGGCGACTGTCTGTGTGGAGTTTGCACATTCTCCCCGGGTCTGCGTGGGTTTCCTTAGGGAGCTCCGGTTTTCTCCCACAGTCTGAAGATGTGCAGGATAGGTGGATTGGCCATGGGAAATGCTGGGTTATAAGGACACAGTAGCGGGGGGTAGGTCTGGGTAGGATCCTCTTTGGAGGGTCAGTGTAGACTCGATGCACTGAACGGCCAGCTTCCACCCTGTGGGGATTCTATGAACAGACATATCCCTGCACGTTTTTGTTATCCAGGTGGGGAGGCGATGGCCTAATGGCATTTTTGCTGGGCTGTTAATCCACAAACCAGATAACGTCTGGGGACTGGGGTTCAAATCCTGCCATGGGCAGATGGTGGAATTTGATTTCAATAAATATCTGGGATTAAGAGTCAAATGATGACCATGAATCAATTGCTGATTGTTGGAAAAACCCATGTGGTTCACTAATGTCCTTTAGGGAAGGAAACTGCCATCCTTACCTTGTCTGGTCTACATGTGACTCTAGACCCACAGCAATGTGGTTGACTCTTAACTGCCCTCTGGGCAATTAGGGGTGGACAACAAATGCTGCCTGGCCAGAGATGCCCTCATCCCGTGAATGAATAAAGAAAAAAAAGAGGTAACCACCCAATGTCTCTCTTGCATGCCTGCACTGAATCTGCTTCTATCACATTTCCAGACAGTGCATTCCATACCCTAACCAATTGCTCTGTGAAAATGTTTTTTCTTGCATCACCTTTGCTCCTTTTACAAAGCTCTTTAAATGCATGCCCTTTCGCTCTTGCTCCTTCCACAAGCAGCAACAGCTTCTCCCTATACACTCTGTCCAACCCATTCATGATTTTGAAAATCTCTCTTCAGTCTCCTTTCAACCTTCTTCTCTCCCAGGAGAACACTCCCAATTCCTTCAATCTATCCTCGTCTCTGAAGTTTCTCACTCTTAGAGCCATTATTGGCATCCGCACTTTCTCTCCAATGCATTTTCATCCTGCTATGATGTGGCACCCAAATGCTCCAGCTGAGGTCTAACAAGTGTCGTATAATGTCAGCATCACCTCTCTGCTCTTGCACTCTGTACCCTTATTAATGAAGCCAAAGGCACTGTTTGCTTTATTATTTGTCCTGTGTGCAGTTGGACTTCTCATATTAATCAGTATTTAGCTCAAGGTTTGAATCCCACCACAGCAGATGGTGGAATTTGAATCCAAAAAAACAAAATCTGGAATTAAGAATCTACCGATGACCACGAAAACGTTACCGATGGTCAGGAAAATCCTGGTGAAGGGTTTAAACCCAAAACGCCGACTCTCCTGCCCCTCTGATGCTGCCTGACCTGCTGTGTTTTCCTCCAGCTCCACACTGTATCAACTCGGGAAAACCCATCTGGTTCACTAATGCCCTTAAGGGAAGCAACCTGCCATCCTTACCTGGTCTGGCCTACATGTGACTCCGGACACACAGCAATGTGGTTGACTCTTAACTGCCCCCTGAAATGGCACAGCAAGCGACTCAGTTCAAGGGCAGCTAGGGATGGGTAGAAAATGCTGGCCATCCAAAGATGCCCATGTTCCACAAGTGAATAAAAAAGATTTTTTGTTAAAAAATTGGTAGCTGTCCCTTTAGTTACACAGACTTACATGTAAACATACAAATTAGAAACAGAATTCAAACTTGCGCCATCATTCAATATGATCATGGTTGATCATCCAACTCATTAACCTGTTTCTGCTTTCTCCCCATACCCATCTCTTTAGACCTAGGAACTACATCTATCTCCTTCTTGAAAACGTTTAATGTTTTAGCGTCAATTGCTTTCTGTGGCAGAGAATTCCACAGGCTCCCCACTCTCTGGGTGAAGATGTTTATCCTCAGTTCAGTCCTAAAGAGTCTACCCCATATCCTTTGGCTGTGACCCCTGGGTCTGGACTTCCCAGTCATCGGGTACATCCTTCTTGTCTAGTTCCTTTCGAGTTTTATTGGTTTCTGTGAGATCCCCCACACCCAACCCCACTCATTCTTCTGAAGCCCAGTGAACATAGTCCTAACTGATCCAGTCTCTCTTCATATGTCAGTCCTGTTATCCCAGGAATCAGTCTGGCAAACCTTCATTGCACCCGCTCCATCGGCAGAACATCCTTTCTCAGATAAGGAGACCGAAACTGCACACAATACACCAGATATTAGGAGCTGTCATAGGCCGCTCTGCCCTTCCAGCCCTGCTCCTCCATTCAAGAAGATCACGGTTGATCTGATAACTCAATTTCCCAGATTAGCCCCGAGCCCTTTTAGGTCCTTTGTTTATCCACTCATCTCTGCCTTAAAATTATTCAAAGGCTCTGAACGCATCAGCCTATGGGGAAGAAAGTTCCAAAGACTCACAACCCTCTGCAAGAAAAGAATTGTTTGATTAATTTTCTGATACAAATGGGTGACCCCTGAGCTTTGAGCAGTGACTCCTCCTTCTTCCCCAAGAGGAGATTTCCTCGCCACATCCACCCTGCCAAGACCCCTCGGGATTTTCTATTTTTCAGTCAGTAGATACAGACCTAGCCTGTCCAATGCCCCCCCATAAGACGCACACCCATTTCAGGTAGTAGGATATTAACACTTCCCTTAATTGCTGCCAACTTGTTTTTTTCATTAACTCATGGGTCATAGTTTTTATGACTGGGCAAGCATTTATTGTCCATCCCTTGTTGCTCTGAGAAGGTGGTAGTGAGTGGCCTTCTTGAACTACTGCAGTCCATCTCCTCTGGGTTCGCCCACAATGCTGTTAGGCAGGGAATTCTGGGAATTTTGACTCCGTGACAATGAAGGAGCACGATATTTTTCCAAGTCAGGGTGGTGAGTTGCTTGGAGGGGAACTTGCAGATGTTTGTGTTCCCATGTATCTGCTATCTTTGTCCTTCTAGATGGAAGATGTCGTTGGTATGGAAGGTGCTGTCTAAGAATCTTTGGTGAATTTGTGCAGTGCACCTTGTAGATGGTACACGCTGCTGCTACTGAGGGTCAGTGGTGGAGGGAGTGTACGTTTGTGGATGTGGTGCCAATCAAGCGGGCTGCTTTGTCCTGGATGGTGTCAAGCTTCTTGAGTGTTGTTGGGGCTGCACTCATCCAGGCAAGTGGGGAGTATTCCATCGCACTCCTGACTTGTGCCTTGTAGATGGAGAACAGACTTAGGGGAGCCAGGAGATGAGATTTTCATCATTCTGTGAAGCGATGTCAAAATGATATGGAAACATCCAGCACACAGGAGGCCATTTGCCCCATCATGTCAGTGGTGGCTCTGACAGAAAGTTGCCCTTTTAGTTCCTATCTCATGGTTTCTCCCTCGTTGCCTTACAAATTTCTCCCCCTTGGAGTTTTTATTCAATCCCCTTTTGTGAATTACCATTAGATCTGCTTCCACCACCCAGGCAGTGCATTGGAGAACATAATAAATTGCTGCATTAAGAGATTAATAAAAATAGATATTTGTAATGATTAATTTTCTGCAATCTTCAAAAACTAAATTACTGTGTAATTATGATTTCATGACAATCCAGCAAACTGTCAACTCTCATAATTGCCTCCCACACATTCCACATTACATATGCAGGTATTCCAACCAGCAATTACATCTCAACAAATCTGGATCCTTTGTGAATTAATACTTCCTGCAAACCAAAAGTTTGTGTGTTTTAGCCCCACTGCAACAGGTCTCAGTGATGTCAAAGTGCAGAGACAAGCAAAAGTCACACTGTCCTTCAGGTCACACAGAGAGATGAACATAGACTGGAGATGTTAACTCTGTCTGTCTCTCTCTTCACAGATGCTGCCAGACCTGCTGAGTTTCTCCAGCATTCTCTGTGTTTGTTCCTGATTTCCAGCTTTTATAATGACCAAGAATGGTTTCAGTGGTGCTGGTTAAGGTATAAGCTCGCTGCCAAGTCCCTGTCCTGGGAGTGTTTGATGGGGTACAGTGCAGAGGGAGCTTTACTCTGTATCTAACCGCACGTGTACCTGTCCTGGGAGTGATTGTTGGGGGACAATGTAGAGGGACCTTTACTCTATATTTAACCCCATATCCTGGGAGTGCGTGATGGAGTATAGTGCAGATGGAGCTTTACTCTGTGCCTAAACATCAAGTTTAGCTCGAAATGTGAAGGTGCTCAGTTCTCACTTGGAGAGCTTATTTCCCAATATTAACATGCCTCGCCTTGAGCGAAAAGATGTTTTTTTTTGACTCAAGAAAGGAGAGCTCAGGCCTATTAATTGCACAGTTCATTTTCTCTTACACAATACTCCCACTCCAAATACTCCTCGCATGTTTCTTGCCTGAGGCTCTGAGGTAGTTATCTCATAAGTGCTGCTGAAAATTGCTGTTACAGGCAATAATGTACTTGGAAAAGTATTTCACAAGGCAGAGAGAGCTGGCCTGCTATGATAGCTGGCCAATAAATCTTACTCGATCAGCAGGATGCTCTGTTGGGTCAGGCTTTCGGGAATTTCCACACAGCCAGGATGATCTGGAGGTAATGCAAACACTTCCATTTAACAGGCAGTGTTTTTGATCTTCAGCACTACCCGCAACTTACCCTGAACTTGCGGACATTTGCTTTAGGACAAGTCTATTCAGTGACACAAAGTTATGTTGGACATTGCGCATGTGCACTTTCTGAACATCCATGGCATTGCTCATAGCAAGTCCCAGATGTTGCACAGTTGAACATGCTGACTCTCTCGGCCGCACACTGTGTTACTTTGCATCCACATGCCAATATCTTTCATGGATCCTTCTCTTTCAGATCACAATTGTTCTGAATTGGCACTTTGAGAGGTCAGTTAGACCTTAATTGTGCAACTGTTACCCTTGTGGTCCTTTATCATAAGGTCAATTGGAGTACAACTGTTTCCCTCTCTTTTCTGCCTACAGCTCTTCCTAATGCATTTATTCACATGCATATCGTATGAACAGGATACCTATAAATATAATATCAACTAGAACTTTCTTTGCTGCACAGTCTGAGGTTCTGGCCTCTATTCTCTTTAAATTTCCTAGTTATAGAGTCCCTAGAGTGTGGAAACTTGCCATTTGGCCCAACAAGTCCATACTGCCCTTCCAATTGACATCCCACCCAGACCCATTCTCTTGCATTTCCCATGTCTAACCCAAACATTCCTGGACACTATGGGCCATCTAGCATGGCTAATCCACCCACCCTGCACATCTTTGGACTGTGGGAGGAAACTCACGCAGACACAGGGAGAATGTGCAAACTCCACACAGACAGTCACCCGAGGGGGGAAATCGAACCCAGGTTCCTGATGCTGTGAGGCAGGAATGCTGACCACTGAGCCACCTTGCCACCCTTTCTTTTATTTTCTTGCTGAAATTAGGCATCGCTGGCTGGGCCCAGCATTTATTACCCATCCCTAGTTGCCCTTGAGAGGGTGGGAGTGAGCTGCCTTCTTGAAATGCTACAGTCTATGTTCTATAGATTGTCCCACAACGCCCTTAGGAAGAGAATTCCAGGATGTTGATCGAGCGACACTGAAGGAACAGTGATATATTTCCAAGTCAGGATGGTGAGTGGCTCGGAGGGGAACTTGTAGGTAGGGGCGTTTCTATACATCTGCTGCCCTTGTCCTTCTCGGTGGTAGAGGTCATGGTTTTGAAAGGTGTTATCTAAGGACCCTTGATGAATTTCTGCAGTACATCTTCTAGATAGTACACACTGCTGCTCCTGAGTGTTGGAGGTGGAGGGACTGGATGTTTGTGGATGTGGTGCCAATCAGGAGGGCTGCTTTATTCCAACATTTAAGGTTCACTGCAGAAAGTTATACTCAAACTTTTAATAAGAATAAAATCCCTGTCAGAAGCACCTTCAGGTGTTCTAGGCTAATTTCCTGACCTATAAAACCATCTAACCACTTTATACCACCTATCAGAAGCCAGTATGCAGTATGTGACCAAGTGAATTATTCACTGGGTCCCGTATTGTGCTGGGAATGAGGAATCACCTGTCCCATCACCTCGCCAATCCTGCTTTGGGAGGTTCACCCTTGACCTGGCCCCTGACATTTTAAGTTTTCGAAAAGGGTCTGGCCCTTCCAAAAACAATTGGGAAATTCTAAACCAAATGAAACACCTTCCTCACTTCAGCCCTGACATTTCCTGAAGCCATCCCAGAGTTACTCTGTTACTCTAGCAGGCAAGTTGTGGGATGTATTGGCATAACGGTAATGTGACTAGCCTAGCAGCATTAAAAACCCAGCCAAATGTTCTGATGACATAGGTTCAATTCCTGCAAAGGCAAAAGGCAGAAATTTGGACTCAATAAAAACCTGGAATAAAATGGTGGCTGTGTGACCATTGTGTAAAAACCTAACTGGTTCACTATGGTATTTTTTAGTAAGGAAATCTGCCAAAACCTATTTGGTCTACATATGACTCCAGTCCCAAAGCAATGTGGGTGATTCTTAACAGTCGCCTGGACATTAAGGGGTGGGCTATGAATGCTGGCTTAGCCAGCGATGTCGACACTCTATGAACAAATTAAAACAAAAGTTTATAATGTGGTAACACAGTGCGGAGCTGGAGGAACACAGCAGGCCAGGCAACATCAGAGAAGCAGGAAAGCTCACGTTTCGGGTCGGGACTCTCTTCTGAAGATGGGGTCCCGACCAGAAACGTCAGCTTTCCTGCTCCTCTGATGCTGCCTGGCCTGCTGTCGTCCTCCAGCTCCACGCTGTGTTATCTCTGACTCCAGCATCTGCAGTTCTTACTATGTCAAGTTTATATGTTTCATTCACACTCATTAGATGTGGCATAATTCAAACACAGGGATCACCTCCAATGGACCCAAAAGGAATATGTTCAAGCCTTGCATTTTTCTTGATTTGGCCAGGAGCTCAGGGAGCCTGCAGATTCTGTTGTTTTCTCCATAGCAACACCTCATCCAATCAAAGAGAGTTTACCGACTAATCAATGCCTTTTTCTCCTCTGGTATAAATTGTGATCGTTTAGAATTTGGCATTCTTGCTTCTGTCCTGATGATTCCACTTTCTTTTTCCAGGATACAGTTAT
This sequence comes from Rhincodon typus, assembly GCF_021869965.1. Classification (NCBI taxonomy): domain Eukaryota; kingdom Metazoa; phylum Chordata; class Chondrichthyes; order Orectolobiformes; family Rhincodontidae; genus Rhincodon; species Rhincodon typus. Next base: position 91,950,864 of record NC_063338.1, on the reverse strand, counting down.
GTAAGCTGTGGGTAGATAGAATTATGAAGTAATCAGATCAGCCACCACCTTACTGAATGGCAGAGGGGCTGAATGGCCTCCTCTTAACTTGGCTGGTCCTAAGCGATTATCATCCAGGGCCCATTCTGGATAAGATTCAGCAATAAATCACAGATGATCAGGGAGAACAGCCAACAGGCTGGATTCCAACAAAGCTTTGCGGGCAAATCTTTTATCCTTCTCTGCACCATGAACTGGAAAATGGGATTAGCCTGGGTGGTTCATTTATTGGCTGGTACAGACATGATGGGCAGCGTGGCCTTCTTCTGTATAGTTTTTGACATTTTCTAAATGTCTGAAGAGAGATGTGGGGAGAGGACAGACGAGTGGCAGGGCATGTGTTAATCCTTTGGAGGATCGTCACAGACAGTCAAAAAGGTTTCATCTGGTGTAGTAATATCAGTGCGATAATGTGCTTCTATGATTGTAGCAACGCCTTCTCTTTCAGCGATGCAATACTCGTGCTGAGTTACCGTATTTATTTTATGCCTTAGCAAATCATAATTGGATGGTTTCCTTGTGTTAACAAACTTTCAGCCTGTTTGTTTAAGTTTTGGGTAGTTTGACCCTGCAAACCTCAGCACACTGTGGAATAATTTTAGGAGAGAATGCCCCTTGTGAACCCATTACCAAATCAGTCTGCAAATGCCCTCTCCCTTATTTTTAGTACCTTGCTAATAGGACAAAAATGTCTGCATTAACCATGCTCGTACACCATAAAACCACAGCTTGAAACTGTGTTTAAATGCTTTGATTTGATTTGATTTTTTTAGTGTCCCATGTATCTTGTTACAAAATACCGTGTTGGACAGTGTCCCTACCCTCCAGCGCCATCTCAAAACACAGAAAAAGAAACCAAAACATAGAATATAAAGGCAGGAAAATGAAGAAATAAAGTGTCCAACTTTACAGTCCTCCACAATGGGCCACGGGGCTGGTGGCCAGCCACGAGACCCCTTCACCCACTGGCTCTAGAACGAAAGTCGCCACTTTTCGACGTTATCTTCCCTCCACCGACGTACTGCTGCCATCCTGGTTGCACGTTTGATTACAAAACCGGGATAAAAATTAACAGCAGAAATAAAGGAACGAAGTCCAAAGGAATGAGAAAGATATTAAGGTCTTATTTAAGTCTCATCTCCACGCGTGCACCGAAGCCACCCAGGGTTTATAAACTGCTTTACAAACCACTCTGATCTGGCAATAACGTAGATGAGAGCAGGCTCGTCTCTATTCAGAGGATTCCAATGCAGCAAGAGATGTGAAAATGTTCTGAAAGGAGGCAACTGGACCTTAACAAAAGCAAATACATTTTGAAGAAGATTTCGAGAAGATTTGTAGCTTAAGTTATGGATGAGGTTGTAGATGTGCTCACTGAGCCAGTGTGTTTGATTGCAGACGTTTCGTCACTCTGCTAGGTAACATCATCAGTGCACCTCTGGTGAAGCGTTGGTGTTCTGTCCCGTTTGTTATTTGTATGCCTCGGTTTGCTGGGGTGGTTGGCATTACTTCCGGTTCTGTTTCTCAGTGGTTTGTACACAAGGTCTAATTCAGTGATAGTAGGAACTGCAGACGCTGGAGAATCTGAGATAACAAGGTGTAGAGCTGGATGAACACAGCAGGCCAAGCAGCATCAGAAGAAGGGTCTAGGCCTGAAACATCAGCCTTCCTGCTCCTCTGATGCTGCTTGGCCTGCTGTGTTCATCCAGCTCTACACCTTGTTATGTCTAATTCAATGTGTTTGTTGATGGAGTTCCAGTTGGATTACCAGGCCTCCAGGAATTCCCTGGCGTGTTTCTGTTTGGTTTGTATGATTATCGATGTGTTGTGGTGAGACAAGTGAGAATTGGTCATGTCTCTTGGTGGCTAGTTGGTGTTCGTGTGTCTGTATTGTCAGTTTTCTTCCGATTTGGCCTATATAGTGTTTCTCACATTCCTTGTGTGGTATTATGTAAATTACCCAGTTTTGCCAGTTTTGGGTATAAAATCCTTTAGCAGGACAGAACACCAACACTTCACCAGAGACGCACTGACTGTGTTACCTAGCAGGGTGACGAAACGTCTGCGAACAAACCCACCGGCTCTGCGAGCAAGTCTACTACCGCAAATTTTTTTTTTTTTTTGAAATTTATAAAGTGTATATTGCCTGGAAATCCATAGGAAACTATGCTCAAGAGAGGCTCAAACAAGTTGGCAATCAGTTCTACATTCTGCACACAAAGGTAAAGAAAGTCTTGCATTTAAATAGCACCTTTCCTGACTCAATACATATTTTAGGCACCTGAGTAGTACTTCTAATGTCCTTTAGGGAAGGAAACTGCCATCCTTACCTGGTCTGGCCCACATGTGATTCCAGACCCACAGCAATGTGGTTGACTGTTAACTGCCCTCTGGGCAATTAGGGATGGGCAATAAATGCCTGGCCAGTGATGCCCTCATCCTGTGAATGAATTTTTTAAAAAGTTCAGAAGTAGGGACGTCAAACTGCAGTTATACAGGGCCTTTGTGAGGCCACACCTGGAGTATTGTGTGCAGTTTTGGCTTCCCTTCCTAAGAGAGGATATATTTGCCATGGAAGGGAGTGCAGCGGAGGGTCACTTGGCTGGTATCGGGGATGGCAGGACTGTCCCAGGAGGAGAGTTTCATTCGACTGGGCCTGTATTCATCAGAGGTTTGAAGGATGAGAGAGGATCTGATTGAAAGGTATAAAATGCTGTCAGGGCTGGACAGACTAGATGCAGGGAGAATGTTTCCTCTAGTTGTGGATTCTGGAACCAAGGGGACACAATCTCAGGGTATGGGATAGACCGTGTAGGACTGAGGTAAGGAAACATTTCTGCACCCAGAGGGTGGTGAAGCTGTGGAATTGACCACCACAGAAGGCTGTGGAGGCCAAGTCACTGAGTATATCCAAGAGAGATATTGATAATTTTTTAGATAGTAACTTTTTAGATATTAAAGGCCTCGTACGGTAATGAAAGAATGTGGGAATATATTGTTGAGATAGAGCATCAGCCATGATGCCATTGAATGATGTAGAAGCCTTCAAGGGCCCAATGGCCTACTCCTGTTTCTATTTTCTATGTTTCCAAGAAGTACAGTCGCTACAGTACTGCAGCAAAGATTGGTCACATGTACAATGGAATATTGAATAAAAATACAAAGGACTTGCAATTACAAAGTGATTTCAATGCTCCTTTCATGGCATCTGAGCCCACCTTACAATGAATGAAACAGAGACACTGTTAGAATGTAGGAAATATATCAGCTCCTTAGGCACAGCAAATTCCCACAAGCAGCAATGATCTGGTCTTCTGTATTTGATCAATGTTAGCTGAGCGATAATTATTAGACAGCTCACTGGAGGCATTGGTTGAGGGGATAAATGTTGACCCAGCCATCAGGGCCTGTTTTTTTTTTAACCTTGACAGCCACTGTGTGGTTCACTCGTGTCAACTGAGAGATCACATGGTGCCTCTTGTCTGGCAAGCAACATCTCTGGTCATGCAGTAGTCCTTCTGTGAGATGTCAGCCTTGATGAGGTACTTAGGCCCCGAGGATGGAGCTTGAATCTGCAACCTTTTGCCTTGCAATTGAGAGCGCCCATCACTGAACCACGGCTTAGCCGACTACTAGCACGGTCCATTTTTTTTTCCCTTTATTCATTAACGGGCGTTGCTGGCTAGGCAGCATTTATTGTCCATCCCTAATTGCCCAGAGGGCAGTTCAGAGTCAACCACATTGCTGTGGGTCTGGAGTCACATGTAGGCCAGACCAGGTAAGGATGGCAGTTTCCTTCCCTGAAGGGCATTAGTGAACCAGATGGGTTTTTGCAACAATCTGGCAATGGATTCACGGTCGCCATTCGATTCTTAATTCCAGATATTTTTATTGAATTCAAATTCCACCATCTGCCAAGGCAGGATTTGAACCTGGGTCCCCAGAACGTTGCCTGGGTCTCTGGATTAACAGTCCAGTGATAATACCACTAGGCCGTCGCCTCCCCCTCCATTGAACATGGAGCATGGAAGCACAGGGATGTTTAGCTGCACAACATGAACGTGGGGTGACAATGCATATGGTACGGCAAAGAACCAACTAATTTCTATACTTTGAAAGAACAGCTGGCCAGACTTGCGTGGCTCAGATGCACAATTTCACCGCGTTCTTCAATCTGAGTGTTGCCTTTAAACAAGGACAGCAATGTTAATTGTTAAGGAGTGAGGTATGTTTGAAGGTGGTGTCAACGTGTTCAAACAGGAGAACAGTCATGGCACGGAGCTAACATTAACAGTGATCCCTTCTGTCTGGATTATGTTGACAAGGTCTGGGAGCAGATGTCTAACACTCTTAAGAGCAATCCGACAACAGTAAAACTGTAGGTACAGTATTTGGAGATATCAGCAAATCAGTAGTGAGCCTCTGAGTCATAAGTTGTGCACCTGAGTCCTCACTGCGCGTCAAGAGCGAAAAACATGATTAAAAGCAGTCACCTCGCTCCCTCAGATTGTCCTGGGGCATGGGTTCTTGAAACTGGATGAGATCACTAGAAAGCCTTGTCTGCTTCATGCAGATCATACTGACATACAATTGCTGCGTAGAACTGAGCCCAATCAGGAGCTGACCATGTTTCATCCAGAATCTTGCAGGGAAGTGGTGTTGAGATAGCAGAGAAGCCATGATCTCATTGAATGGCAGTGAAGGCTTGAAGGGCTGAATGGCCTACTCCTGCTTCTAATTCCTATCTCCTGATGTTCTAAACTCCCTCAATTCAGCAACACTTCCTTCATTTTGGAAAATTATAAATCCGACTTTATTATTTCAGGAATGTAAAAGTGGGAGAGAGAGAGAGAAAAAGAACCCCAAAAAATTATAGACCTGTTAGTCTAACATCTGTTATGGCAAAGTTATCGGAATCTATAATTAAGGACAGAATAACTGTGCACTGAGAGAATTTTGAGCTGAAGAGAAACCCTGCATTTTGTGTAATGCCGTGCCTAATGAGTCCTATTGAGGAAGTGTCTGAAGTAGTAGACAGGGGAATGTCAATGAATGCAGTTGATATGGACTTTCTGAAGACATTTGATAAGGTTCCACATAAAAGTCTGCCAACTAATATTAAAGCTCACAGAGTTGAGAGTAAACTGTCACTCGAGTTATAGGACTGTTACATTGTATGTCGTTATTCTTTCCTGGGATGAGGACGTTGACGGTCAGGCCAGCATTTATTGCCAATCCCTAAGTGCCCAGAGGGCAGTTAAGAGTCAACCACATTGCTATGGGTCTGGAGTCACATATAGGCCAGTTCAGGTAAGGATGGCAGATTTCTTCCCTAAAGGACATCAGTGAATCCAATGAGTTTTTCGTGACAATTGGCAATGGATTCATGGTCATCATTAGACTCTGAATTCCAGATATTTATTTAACTCTACCATCTGTTGTAGTGGGATTTGAACCAGGGCCCCCAGAACATTGCCTGGGTCCCCTAATTAACAGTCCAGTGATAATACCACTAAGCCATCACCTCCCCAGATAACAGTAATTACAGTTACATATAAGTTATGTAATTATTATATAGTTTATATTGTCCTGGTGATAATGAGCATTCACATTGAGAGGAAATGACCACTGGTGTCTCCCACAGGGGGAGGTGCTGATCATTCACTATAATCAGGACAGGAGCACAAAATTATAAATGGACAGTGATAGATTCAGTGACTTGGTACAACCGTATAGCTGGATTATAAATAGAGATAAGGGCGAGAACATCCAATTTTGGACAAAAGAAAGAAATAGATCTGAGTACTTTTAAAAAAGCGAAAGACATTGGAGGTCAAAAGTTATTTAAGGATCTATGGGCACAGATCATTAAAATATGCTCATGAGTGCTCAAAAATAATCCAAAAAAAAGCTAATGGATTGTTAGGTCTTTAAAAAGACACAACTGATATATAAAGGGAATGAACTTGACTTGAGTCCTTTAGGACTCCCAATATTGATGAAGGTATCTGTGTATGGAAGAGAAAGCATGTTCTGATCATGTCCAGAAGGAGACTGGCATTAAACTGAAGACTAATATGAAATTATGAAGCTATTGCCCTCACTACCCTGCTGTGGGACACTGAATCCTCAGTCTGCTACAGGCGCCACATCGAAGCTGGGAAGCCAAAGACACCTGCCTCCAGACCTGCTGAGCTTTTCCAGCAACCCCTGTTTTTGTTCACAAGCTATGGGTGACCTCTTCTGGGAAAACGCTGCAGCAAGAGCTGGAATCGGGCAGAGGTAAACGCTGAAAGTTAGCCATCTCACAGAACACCTACACCGAACCTGCGCCACGTACCCAGAGGAGAGACCATTGGCAGGATAAGTTGCCACAAACACCAACAGCATTGGGGAATGACCCACTGTTCTGGGGTATCTATGCCACTCCCACATCAGTCTTTCTGTCGCAGTTACAAAGAAGCCGCTCACAGCTTGGACATACTTGAAGAACGAGAAGGGAAACACCATGTCCTTTAAGTAGTAGTTGTGGGGTTTATGGAGGAAAGTTTAGACAGGACCCACAAAACTGAGCAAACTTGCTGCATCCACAATCTGAAGGGGTTTCATAAATAACGCAGAATCCCTACAGTGTGGAAAGGGCCATTTGGCCCATCAAGTCTGCACGGACTTCCCAAACAAAAACATCCCATCCCAACCCAACCCAACCCAACCCCTGCATTTCCCATGGCCAATCCACCCCAACCTGCACATCTTTGGACTGTCTGAGGAAACTCACACGTATACAGGGAGAATAGCAAACTCCACACAGACAGTCACCCGAGCCTAGAATCAAACCCAGGTCCCTGGTGCTGTGAGGCAGCAGTGCTAACCACTGTGCCATGGTGCCACCACAAGGCAGTGGTGAGATAACTACATTCATGTTTTTCAAAACGATATGTAGATAATGATATACAACATTGTTCAGGGACTTGAGAGAGAAGATGTGGAAAGGTGTTTCTCCTCATAGAAGAGTCTAGGACCAGGGGACATCATCTCAGAATAAGGGCTCACACAATTAGACAAAGAGGAGGAATATCTTCTCTCAGAGGGGAGTTAATCTGTGGAATTCTTTACCGCAGGGTGCTGTCGAGGCTGGGGCATTAAATTTATTCAAGGCTGAGATAGATTTTTAATCAGTAAGGGAATTGATCTTTGCTCTTCACCTTATCTATGCCCCTCATGATTTTATAAACCTCCATAAGGTCACCCCTCAGCCTTTGACGCTCCAGAGAAAGCCTCCTCATAAGGAAGTTTAGGACCAGAGGTCATTGTCTCAGAATAAAAGGAGCGCCAATTTAAGGCTGAGATGAGGAGGAATTTCTTCTCTCAGAGGGTTGTGAATCTTTGGAACTCCTTGCCACAGAGAGCTGTGGGGGCAGAGTCCTTTTGTATATTTAAGGCTGAGATAGATAGATTCTTGATCAGTTGGGGAATCAAGGCTTACGGGGAAAGAGCAGGAAAGTGGAGTTGAGGATTATCGGATCAGCTGTGATCTTATTGAAGACAGAGCAGACCCATTGGGCTGAATGGCCTACTTCTGCTCCTACATCTTAGAATCTTAATGCCCTTTGAGTCCTTAACAGTAATAAATGTAAGAGTGATGGAGAAACTCAGTAGGTCTGGCTGCATCTGTGAGGAGAGAAACAGAGTTGAGGATTATCAGATCAGCCATGATCTTGTTGAATGGTAGAGCAGACTCAATAGGCTGAATGGCCTACTTCTGCGACAGCATCAGGGAGTGATCAGTTTCTTTCATCCTGCACTTGTTCACTATTTATGCTACCGGCAATTGTACCAGATTTCAATAGGATTTAGTGAAAGGGGTTACTATCCAACTGTCACACCGGGATCCCCCAAACACTTGAAGCATTTTCTGTCCTTGTCCAGAGCAGTTGCCAACGCATTGTTCCTTTCCCATTATTCCCACTCCTTTGCCCTTTGGTTTCTGTTGCTGAGGTGTGAAGAATTCCAGAGATTGTAACGTGCTGTCCACACAAGTGTGGGGCTGATACTCCCGAAGCAGGTGGGTGAGAGATTGAGACCACATGCATGAGACTGCCTGGTGAATGTGGGTGTTTACGACAAACAGCTTTGGTATTATTGGTGCTTGAGGAATGCCGGAATTCCCTTTGGGACATATTGGGTCCACTTACCTGCCTCCTCAGCACATTCCTCAGCATCCCTTGTGCTCCTGGCTGGAACCTTGCGTCAGTTCTGTGTTATACAAGTATTCTGCCAGAAACAGGAAAACTTTAGAGCTGACATCCAGCAAAATTCACAGAACATTACTGAAGGAGGTCTTTCAGCCCATTACCTCTCTGCTGGCTCTTCCTCGTAATTTTACAGATTAGGCTCTTCAATTAGAACATATGAACTAGGAGCAGGAATAGCCCATTCTGCCCCCTGAGCCTGTTCCGCCAAGTAATACAATCATGGCTGATCTCATCTCGGCCTCAACTCCACTTTCAGCCTGCCCTCAATAACCCTTCAATCCATTACTAATTAAAAATCTATCTCTTCCTTAGTGTTATAGAGTCTTATAGATCTACAACACAGAAACAGGCCCTTCTGTCCAACTCATCCATGCCGACCAGATATCCTAAATACACCTGCCTGCATTTGGCCATATCCCTCTAAATCTTGAGACAACACAGTGTGGATCTGGAGGAGCACAGCAGTCCAGGCAGCATCAGGGAAGCAGGAAAGTTGACGTTTCGAATCGGGACCCTTCTTCATGTACCTGTCCAAATGCCTTTTAAATGTTGAAACTATCTGCGTCTAACACTTCCCCTGACCGTTTGTTCTGCATATGAACCACTCTCTGTGTGAAAAAGTTACCCCTTAGATCCCTTTTAAAACTTAGTCCTTAATCTGCTCCCCTTTATTTTGAAACTACTCCCCATAGTTCTCGTTTCGCCCACCAGTGGAAACAACATCCCTGCTCTATCTTGTCTATTCTCTTCATGATCTTATATGTTTCTATAAAATCCCCCTCATTCTTTTACATTCCAATGAGTATGGTCCCAGTCTATTCAATACTTCTTCATAAGCCAATACTCCAGGTATGGTCTTATCAGCACCCTATACAACTGTAACATAACCTCCCTGCTTTTAAACTCCAACCCTCTCGCAATGAAGGACAAAATTCCATTTCTTAGTTACAATTGACAGTTGAATTAAGGCCATGGAAAGCTGCGTGCTAATGTTCTAATGGAATGCCTGTGCTCTAAAGTTGATTGATTACATTGAATATCAGTGATTAGTGGAATCTTTGGCAATAAGAAGACTTTTGGACCAAATGATCTTTTGACTGAAGAACCCAACTGTCTGTTTTTATACCATTTCCCTCAATTTGTAGAATCCCTACAATTTGGAAGCAGCCATTCAGCCCATCAAGTATACACTGACCCTCTGAAGAGCACCCCACCCAGACCCACCTATCCCTGTATATCCCATGGCTAATTCACCTAACCTGCACATATTTGGACTGTAGGAGGAAACCGGAGCACCCGAAGGAAGCTCACATAGACACAGGGAGAATGTGCAATATCCAAAGAGACAGTTGCCCAAGGGTGCAATCGAGCAAGGGCCCTTGGTGCTGTGAGCCACCATGACACTCTTTATTCCTTCACTCTTCATGAACACATTTGATTTGATTTGATTTGCTTTGATTTGATTTATTATTGTCACATTTACCTAGATACAGTGAAAAGTATTGTTTTGGGTGCTAACCAGACAAATCATACCTTACAGAAGTATATCAGGGTAATAGAACCGAATGCAGAATATAGTGCTACGGCTACAGAGAAGGTGCAGATAACGATCAAATCTAATATATGAGAGGTCCATCCATAAGTCTGGTAACAGCAAGGAAGAAGCTGTTCTAAAGAAGAAGCTGTTGGTACATTTTTTCAAACTTTCAAACATTTCATTGCATCCTTTGCGAAGCTTGGCTTATTTCACTGATCTTACATCCTCGACATCTGAGCTATTTGCGATAATGAATACGAAACCTAAACCAAACTTACCATTTCAGTTTAGACTATCTGTAAAGAGAGAAAACTGCCTTTGGAAAACTAAAAGTATTGAAACATATAAGATCCTGAGGAGACTTGACAGGGTGGATCTGGGAGAATGTTCCTTCTCGCTAGGGAGTCTCAAACAGAGGACACATTTGCTGTTTCTCTTTTAAAACTGAAGTGAGAACTCTTCTCCCATCAGATAAGACCATAGACTGTGAGAAATAAGAGTAGGAGTAGGCCATTTGGCCTCTTGAGCCTGCTTCCCCCATTCAGTAGGATCATGGCTGATCTGACATTCCTCACGTTCAGTTTCCTGCCCTTTCTCTGTAACCCTGGATTCCCCAACTGATCAAGAATCTATCTACCTCACTCTGAAATATATATAAACACTCTGCCCCCATGGCTCTCTGTGGCAAGTTGTTCACTAGTCTGTTGGCTCCCCTTCCCTCAAAAATTATGGAGATTAACTCAATGACTGAATTCAAGGTTAGATTAAGTCGGTTCTTAAAAGGCAAGGAAATTAAGGGTAAGGGGGACAGACAAGAAACTGGGGTTGAGAACAAACCATGAGCCATCATGATCTTATCAAATAGGAGAGCGAGCTCAAAGGGCCAAATGACCGAATTCCAGTCATAAATCTTATGTTAGTTTGGGTCTTGTTGAATTGCCATTAAAAACCCTGCTGTCTCCAGGGTTTCTGTCATCCTTATCCTATCTGGAAATAGTGTGACTCAAACCCTCTCGGAGTAACTCATTGCCAGACTGAAACTAGCTCACTCCCAAAGTGAAGGGCATTTTGCTCTGTCCCAGCCACATAGTTCTCCATCAAAGAGAATAAAACACAGAGAATTATTAACTTGCAAAATAATTTCTGTTTGGTGGTGCTTGCTGAGGCTGGAATTTGAAGTAACCAGAAGAAACGAAAACAACAACTAAGGCATTTTGTTTGGCATGTTCTAAGGAAGGGTCACTCGACCCAAAAAGTTAACTCTGGTTTCTCTCCACTGATGCTGCCAGACCTGCTGGGCTTTTCCAGCAATTTCTGTTTTTGTCTGGCATGTCCTGGGGAGTTGGATCTTCACCTCACCCTTACAGAAACACCAGGATGGTCTGATCAGGTTTTGGGGTGCCTGTGTGAATGGGATTCTCAAATTGATTGTGGGAGTTATTTGCTTAGAGGTGGAATGAGGGACTGTGAAGAAAGTGTTGTCAGCTCAAATTCGGGATATATAGTTTTGGCATAAATATGATATGCTACTTCCAAGCACCATGTCTCTACACTTCACAATTGGTACCTGATACTCCATTGCCATTTCAGTGCCCATTGAAACCAAATGCCATCTTACAGTCCAGTTGGACAGTCCTCCTGTCTCTAACACCACTATGTACTTATTTACCTAACAATGTTGGAAGGAAATTGGGAAGAAATCTCAAGGATACAAGGGGCTGAATGGCCTCTTCCTGTAGTGTAAAGACTTTTTATGCCCTTTTGTAATGTTTCCTCTGACTTTTCTCCTGTTCTTTATTTTCTTCTTTCATGGAATGTGTGTATCATTGATGTCTATTCACAATTGTATTTGGGAAGGTGATTACCTACCTTGTCTGGTGTAGGTAAATCCCAAAGGGAACTCCAGAATTTTGACCCAGGGAAGCAATGGCGATACAATTCCAAGGTAACTTGGACATGAACTTGCAGGTTTTCTTGTGCCTCTGCTGCCCTTACTCTTATGGGTGGTCGAGGTCATAGATTGGAAAGGTGCTGCTGAAGGAGCCTTGTGGGAGTTGCTGTAGTTCATCCTGTCAAAGCAGTCACACTGTATCCATGGTGAAGGTGATGCTTCAGATGTTGATCAAGCGAGCTGCTTTGTCCTGATTGCTGTTGAATGGCTTTCGACACCCAGCAGCGTTCGGGAGATTAACTTTCAAGTCCTGCAAGGACAATCCTGGAAGCTTGGCAAGCCTCCTGTGAATGCATCTTAAATCTCTGTGTAACACTTTTATTTGTTTTTCCAATGAAAACATCAATGATGATACCGTCTGTTGAAGAAAGCACAAGGGAACTGGGGAGCAGTAACCACCAGACAGCAGGTGTTTGGTGCCTAGCCAGGATATCGCAGTATCAGATGATTACCACCAACTTTTCCGATACAGGATACCTTTGAATTCTTTTATACAAATCTCACTCTATATGGCCTGGATGAATGTCAGTTAAACACTCACTGTGGGAAGCCATGTGAGAGTTAGAGGACATTAAGAATACAAGGGAGATCTCCCAGCTCTCTGCCTTCATGTGGCCACCTTTCACAACAAGAGAGGCAAATTAAAGACGGTGCCAGCTTGTGAATGTGAGTCCATTCTGTGTTCTGACGTATGCAGTTTATTGTGGGCAACGTTGAGCGTATATCATTTCAGCAGCCTTTGTGAACAGCTTTCAGATGACAAAGTTTCTTTCTCCTTTTCAAGGGAGTCAGGATGACTTGTGAATCTCGGTGTTGTAACGACCGATACTGTAGATTCAGGGATTCATTTCTAAATGCTGCAACACGGGCCATTCACAACCTTGATGTGGCTTTTCTGTTTTGTTTCTTCTACATTCATCAAGGTAAAGGAAAATGTTTGACACTGAGCCCATTAAACTTTTGGAATTAGCATCAAACATTCCGATATTGACACGCAAGACAGGTGACTCACTCCACAATGCTCAAAAGGAAAAGACTCGCGTTCATGTAGGGTTGACTATAATCTCTTAAACAACAGTTGATTCAAATCCAAATCACCTACACCTGAGTTGTAGCGACTCTCGGGGTGAGGACATAGATTGACTTCCACACTTGACCAATTGATCAACAAATTGGACAAGAGAGCAAAATGCCTCCCGTTGCACAGCCCAGGAACTCACTCATTGTCCTTTTGATGACGTTGCCAGTGATAAGCCAAGATTTTACCTTTGAAGTTTCGTTCATGTAGCAGTCTAATGAAATGAATTAGAAAAGCAAGAGAGAGAGTGGATCGGTTAGGACCAAATTATTGGCATTCAGTAAAATGGGGAGGGGGGTATCTCATAAAAACGGATACAATTCTATAAAGGGAAATGTTCCTGATGACTTGAGTGCCCAGATCCAAGAGTCACAAGTGAGGGATAAAAGGTAAAGTCGCCATAATTCCAGAGGGCTGTTCTCTCATTAGAGAGAGAAGACTGGTGGAGGTTTATACTGAGGGTCACCATGCCTTAGGTAAGGGGAGAGGTTGAGAACGGAAATCCTTAATGATAACCTCAGGCTGTGTAGGAATTGAAAGCACACTGTTCACATCACTCCGATTAAAGTGCAATGTAGACCATTTAGTACAGAGAGTGGCAAGCCTGTGGAATTCACTGGCACAGAAAGTGGTTGAGGCCAAAACCTTGAATGTTTTCAAGAAGAAGTTAGATATAGTTCTAAGGAGCAAAGGGTATAGGGAGAAAGCGGAGATGGGGTACTGAGCTGGATGGTCAACCATGATCAGAATGAATGTCAGAATAGCCTCAAAGGGCTGAATGGTCTATTCCTTTTTTTCAATGTCTCTATGTTAAAACCGTTGACCCAGAACAGCATTGAGAACAGGCTCTCCTTGTCTCACTCTGTCTTGGCCCCATTTGTTAACCCCTGAAACAAGGTGAGGCTGGTGGGGGAGGGGATGCAGTGAAAGCTATGTCCAAGGTGCTCACCTCCTGAGTTCCCAAAGCTTGTCCACAAGGCACAAGTCAGGAATGTGATGGAATAGTCCCCACTTGCCTGGATGGGTGCAGCCCCAACAACGCTCAAGAAGCTTGACACCCTCCAAGACAAAGCAGCCCACTTGATTGGCACCACACCCACAAGCATCCACTCCCTCCACCACCGACGCTCAGTAGCAGCAGTGTATACTATCTACAAGATGCACTGCAGAAATTCACATGGACTACTTAGACAGAACATTCAAAACCCACGACCACTTCCATCTGGAAGGACGAGAGCAGCAGATATATGGGAACACCAACCCCTTCAAGTTCCCCTCTGAGCCACTCACCATCCTGACTTCAAAATATATTGCCATTTCTTCACTATTGCCGAGTCAAAATCCTGGAATTTCCTCCCTAAGGGCATTGTGGGTCAACGTACAGCAATTGACGGAAGCAATTCAAGAAGGCAGCTGACCACCACCTTCTGAGGGGCAACTCGGGATGGGCAATAAATGCTGGGCCCAGTCACATAATGTGAGCGAGTTAAAAAAAACAAGTTACAAAGGATGAGCAAACCTCATGCACAATATTACGTGCCCAGCCGAGTTAATAGGTCTTGGACTAGGCGACTTGTTCAAGTTTTGATTCCAAGGAATCTTGCTCACTATTGACTCAAGAGTCAAGCCTTTAAATCCTCCCCAGGCAGGTGTGTCCTCTGTTCAAACGAACCCCACCTCCCTCAGAGTGACCAACCAGTTCCTGGTACAATGATCACTTTTTTAAATTTGTAAACCCACTGTCACATTTTAAACTACATTAATCGGGTACTACAAAGCTCGCTGACCAAAATGGATTCATTCTGCATCAAGATATACATAACGTACACTGAGCTGATTCTCAACAAGAGGAGTAGCAAAGGGAAGGTGCAGACAGCAGCCAAGTAGGATGGTGATGTGAGCTTGTCACCAGTGAGAGGGTGGACTCCAGTGAGGGGGTGGCCATCAGGGATGGGGTGGACATCAGTGAGGGGGTGGACATCAGTGAGGGGGTGGTCATCAGTGAGGGATTGGGCACCAGTGAGGGAGTGGACACCAGTGAGGGCGTGGACATTGGTGAGGGGGTGGCCATCAATGTGGTGGTCAACATTAATGGGGTGGCCATCAGGGAGGGAGTGGCCATCAGTGAGGGAGTGGACATCAATGAGGGGGTTAACATCTGTGAGGGGGTGGCCATCAGAGAGGGGGTGGACATTAGGGAGGGAGTGGACATCAGTGACGGGCTGGCCATCAATGGTGTGGCCCTCAGTGACGGAGGTTGACATCAGTGAGGGGGTGGTCAACAGTGAGGCAGTGTTCAGAGATAAGGGAGTCAGGAATGGTCAGTGATGAGGGGTGTGGTCTGTGATTAGGGTGTGGTCAGTGATGAGGGGTGTGGTC
>NC_063338.1:91917049-91935615 GCF_021869965.1 Rhincodon typus | reverse complement strand
AAACAAATACAGAGAATCCTGAAGGAACTCAGCAAGTCTGGCAGAATCTGCAGAGCGATAAACAGAGTTAACACTTCAATTTGACTGTGAATTTTTCAGAGGTGCAAAAGAGTTATTTGGACTCAGCTATCAACTCTGGGGGATACTGCAGAACAGTTCCAGCATTCCTTGCTTTGTTTTGGAGTTCCACTATCTGCAGTATAGAAACCCTTCAGTGCAGATAGAGGCCATTCAGACAGGGAGTCTGCACTAACCCTCTGAACAGCATCCCACCCTATCCCTGTAACTGCGTATTCCCCATGGCTAACCCACCTAGCCTGCATGTCCTGGGAGACTGTGGGCAATTTAGCATGGCCAATCCACCCTAACCTGCATATCTTTGGGCTGTGGGAGGAAACTGGAGTACTTTGAAGAAACCTATACAGATGCAGGGAGAACATACAAGCTCTGTGCAGACCGTCACCGAAGGGTAGAATTGAACCCCGGTCTCTGGGTACTGTGAGGTAGCAGTGCTAACCACTGAGCCACCATGCTACCCCACAAAGTGCTACTTTGCTGTTATTATACAATTGCTGTCTTCTCAGTAGTACAAGGTCATAGCTTCTTTAGGTCATAGCTTTGCTCTAAAGTTGTTAAGCGTAAGAAACAATGGTCAGCATGATAGCTACCCAAGCCTACTCTACCATCCAACAAGATTATGACTGATCTTCTATTGTAACTTCACTTTCTTGCATTATTCCCACCATCCCAGGATTCTTTCTTAGCCAAACATCTATTAGTTTTAGTCTTGAATTTACATAACGACTGAGTACCCTCAGCTTCTCTGGGAGGGCGAACTGCAAAGATTCACAGCCATCTCAGAGAAAAAGAATTTGCCCCGTTGTAAGTGGCTTGCCTGAATTCTAGACTCTCCCAGGAGATGAATCCACTTCTCAGTATCTACCCTGTCAAGCATTCACAAAATCCATCACCTCCCATTCTTCTAGGACCCAGAGGATGAGGTGGGGCAATGGCCTAGTGTTGTTATCTCTGGACTGTTAATCTATGTAACGTCCTGGGGACCCAGGTTCAAATCCAACCTTGGCAGCTGGTAGAATTTGAATTTAATAAACATCTGGAATTAAGAGTCAAATGATGACTGTGTCCATTGTTGAGGAAAACCCCATCTGGTTCACTAATGTCTTTTAGGGAAGCAAACTGCCATCCTTACCTGGTCTGGCCTACATGTGGTTGACTCTTAACTGCCCTCTGGGCAATTAGGGATGGGCAATAAATTTTGCTTAGCCAGTGACGCCCTCATTCCGTGAATGAATTTAAAAGAAATTAGGCTTAATCAGTCTCCACAGGACAATGCTGTCATCCTACGCGTCAATTGTACCTATGTCGCACACTTTCTAAGGCAAGTACATCCTTCCTTAGCAAAAGCACTGAAAGACACTTTGAGGAAGAAGCCAAGTTCAACAGGTCCACACCAATCAACAGATACTGTCTATACCCCATTTACATTGACCTTGGTAAGATCAGTTCCAGGTCTCGCATTTTTTTCACATTTAGAATCCCTACAGTGTGGAAACAGGCCCTTCGGCCCAAAAAGTCCACACCAACCCTCAGAGCATCCCACCCACCCAGACCTATCCCTCTGTAACCCACCTAATCTACACATCCCTGAACATAATGGGCAATTTAGCATGGCCAATCCACCCTAACCTGCACATCTTTGGACTGTGGGAGGAAACCAGAGCACCTGGAGGAAACTTGTACCAAACAAGGTTAACCAGAGTCTGTTGACCTCCAGCCAAATGATACCACACTGGTGTGGCAGTCATTAGACTCGGTATTTCCAAGACTGCAGCAGACTTTGTGTGTATTATACACAATCACAACCCGCATTATGGTTAGGGGTAGGGTTGGGTTAGAGAATAATAGCCTTGATTTGTTATAGAGAATAATCAAATATGTATATTATGAAAAATAACAGGCTCTGTGGATGCTGTAAACGGAAACATGTATATTATAGAGAATAGCTGCTATTCTGTATAGTAGCAAGAATAGCAGCGGTTGTATATACATTATATAGAACAGTAACCACTGTGTAAATTATAGGGAAATACAGCCCCTCTGTATATCTTGAATGACAACAGTCCCAATCTATTTTAAAGAGAATAGCAGTCCCTGTGTGTATTAAAGAGAATAGCAGTCCATGTGTATGCAATATATAATAGCAGCCACTCTGTATACTATAGGGATTAGCAACCACTGTGTATAGTATAGGGAAAAACAGCCCCTGTGTATATTATGAATGGCAGCCGTCCCTATGTATACCAAAGAGAATAGCAGTCCCTATGTATACCAAAGAGAATAGCAGTCCATATGCATATAATATAGAATAGCAGCCACTCTGTATATTATAGAGGAAAAGAGCCCGTGTGTATATCATGGGTAACTTAGGTCCCTATGCATATTAAAGGTAATAGCAACCCCTGTGTATAGTATAGAGAATAGCAGCCCCTATACATATTATAGAGAACAGCAGCCCCTGTGCATATTACTGAAAATTACAAGCTCGGTGTTTATAATTGAGAACATCATTTATTTTGTTTTATTCACTCTCAGGGTTTTGTATCATTGGCAGGGCTAGCATTTATTGTCTGTCCCTTGTTGCCCTGGAAAAGTTGGTATTGAGCTGCTTTCTTGAACCTTTGGAGTCCTTGGGGTGTCAGCACACCCACAATCTGTTAGGAAGGGAATTATATAATTGCATGTCATGGGATGATCACTAGATTTTCTTTGTCGGGGATGGCCATTGTTTGACACCACAGAAGTTTGATTATAAAGGAAGGCTTGACAGGCTGGGACTCTTTTCTCTGGAGCATAGGAAGTTGAGGGGTGACCTTTTAGAAGTTTATAATATCATGACGGGTATAGGTAGGGTTAATGGTAGGTGTCTTTTCCTTAGGATGGAGGAATTTCAAGACTGGGGGGACAGATTTTTAAGGTGAGAAGAGAGAGATTTAAAAAAGATATGAGGGGCAAATATTTTACACAAAGGGTCGTTTGCATGTGGAATGAACTTTCTGAGGAAGTGCTGGGTGTGGGTACAATTACAATATTTAAAAAACATTTGGAAAATGACATGAAAAGGAACAGTTTGGAGAGGTCTGGGCCAGGAGCAGGCAGGCAGGGCTAGTTTAGTTTGGGATGATGTTCAGCATGGACTTGGTGTACTGAAGGGTCTATTTCCGTGCTGCATGACTCTAAGGCTATGACTCTATGACTATGTGTCACTTATCGGCCCACGCTAGGATGTTGCTCAGGTCTTGTTGCATTTCAATGTGGATTGTCTCAATATCTAAGGAGTAGCCAATGGTGTACAACATTATGTGTCAT
The DNA here is from genome assembly GCF_021869965.1 of Rhincodon typus. Taxonomy (NCBI): domain Eukaryota; kingdom Metazoa; phylum Chordata; class Chondrichthyes; order Orectolobiformes; family Rhincodontidae; genus Rhincodon; species Rhincodon typus. The sequence goes on along the minus strand of NC_063338.1, from coordinate 91,932,228 downwards.
AAGTAAATGTCCCCACTATTTCCCTTATGTTGGTTAGTAGGTGAAGCAGCTAAAGATGGGTCAAAGGCACCATCATGAAGAGCTTTTTGCAACGAGGTCCAATGTAGACTCTATCCATATTACTGAGAATTGTGTATAACTTGGGACCAGCAAGCACTATGTAAGAGAGAATTAGGAGCCAGTTGTCTTGTAGGAACAACAGCCCCTCTTGCCATCGTAGGGTGTCAGCTGTTCATAGACATGCCCCTGAGTCACAGTCTAAGCCCTGCTCCAGTGTTTGAGTCTAAAACAAGTTGAGTATGACAATCCACTGCAGGGAGTGCTCCACTTGTGGAGATGTTGTCTTTTTGAACGTTGAATGAACTCAGGGCTCCAGGCAGAAGAAGGACCCCGGTCCAATATTTGTCCCTCAACTGACATCACAAGAAAGAACTCCCTCTCCATGGGAGCTTGCTGTGCACATATTAGTCATTACATTTCATGCATTACGCTTCATTGGTCCTGTAAGTTGGCGAACCATGCTCTCGACATGTTTGGGATGAGCAGCTGAGCTTTGAACTCCCATCCTATTGGTCATCTAACGGCATTAGCCTACCACGAGGTGCTCTGCAGGGTTGCTCATTCCATTGGCATAAAGGGGTTAAAGGTTAAATGAAAATTTCTCACAGTTTCAGCTCCTTCGCCATGTCTCTGTGAGCTCCAACTGTGTGGCCTGCCCCTATCCTTTCCCATCACTGCCCCTGCAGCCACTCATGCGAGCTTTTGAGTGGGTGGTTGCGACTATTGGTTCAAACTGATTCAGTTTTGTTCACAGTTTACTGCGGCCATTATTTTCTCAGGCAGCCATCACCATCCCCACCAAACACCCTCCTCAGTCCCTCCCCCACCTCCCCAATGGGGCACGTCAAGGACATTAAGCATAATTACTGCCATCTGATGTGATTAATGCTGGGCTTCTTCAGGTATCTCAAATTAAAATCTGTCTAGTAATTGGAACCAAGCTTCAGGGTATACGCACAGCAGCTCAGACTAGGAGACAGGGTCATGAAGGCAGGAGGTGAAGAAAGGGATAGAGAGAGAGAGAGAAAAAATACAAAAGTTTTCAGACTGATGCATGGGAACTCTCCTGTTTAAGACAAAATTGCTTCTCAAGACTTCAGGACAACATACAAAACGCACCACAGCCAGTGAGGTACCTTTCGATATGCAATCTGGTTATATTTTACTGAAATTGGAGAAGCAGTAGTAATGTCACGAGGCTAGTTAATCCAGATACCTTCGGTGAAAGTCCTGGGTTCATGGGTTCAAATCCCTCCAGAGCAGGGGTGGTGAAATTTAAATTCAATCAAAAGAGATCTGGGTTCACACAATGGTGTGATGGTGACTGTCCATTTCTATTGAAAACTTGTTAGATTCACTTTCCTTTTAGGGCAGAAAACCTACCATCCTGACTCAGCCTAGACTACAGATCCACAGTCATGCAGCTGACAATTAATTGCTGTCTGGACAATGAGGGATATACAATAACTGCCAGCCCAGGCCATTCGTGAGATGTGGGCATTTGAAAATTATTCTTTTCATGAGCAAATGCAAAAAAACAAATTCAATTTGTGCAAGTTCCCATAAGTAGCAATGAGATAGATAACCAGGTGTTTTGTTTGAATGATGTTGGTTAGTCAGGACAGAGCATTGTAAGGGAATTTCCCTGCTTTCCTTCAAAACAGGGACTGAGGAGTCTTCCAGGAACACTTGATAGGGAGGCCAGACCTCAGTTTAAAGTTTCAACTGAGAGATGGCACCTCCAATTTCACAGCTCTCCCTCGGTGCCACATCGGAATATTAGTTCGACCTTGTGCTCTGGTCTTTGGTGTGAAGTTTGAGCCCAAATGGCTCCCAAAAGAAGTACAACTTTGTTTAATTTTTTTTGCAAGGAGATACAGGAGCTTTATTACTCGTTGAAGTTCAGTGGTTTAACTTTTTGGATGTCCTTGTTGTAACAATCTTTCAATGTATAATTCATTGATGTTCAGTGGTTTAACATTTTGGATGTCCTTGTTATAACACTCTTTCAGTGTACAGTGTATGAAAGGTATTGCTGAGAAACTTTCCTTCCTGCACTCCTCAGCACATTCACAAGAAACCCCACATTAAAGGAAAACAACATTTGCTACTATGAGGAGAGAGTGCTGATTGGCTGGCAAGTTGTTGTCATGGAGAATGCACGTGTTAGATGATGATCAACAGTTAACTGCCAAAGCTGTGTCTTTTTTACCACAATATTCAAGTGCTGTAAAACCAAATGACGTAAATACTAAGTGGGAAGAATAGGTTAGATGGTCTCAATTGTCTCTTTCCTGCTGGCTTCTACCGGGTGAAGCAGTTTTTAATTCCAGCTCTGCCATTTCTCCAAAGACAGGTGTGCTGTTGTCTGGCAGTGTGACCACTTCATTAGTTTGTGAAGTGATGTTCTGCTTACTAGTGGCTTTTTGTAAATGGGAATTAAAAGTGTCAGGTTGGCAGGCCTCACCCCACAGCTTGTTTCATCTTTCACTCAACAACTCATGTAAACAACATGCAACAAGGCCTCCAGTGACGGGTATCTGTCTTCAGCTGAACTCCGCTTGGCAACAGTTACATTATGGTTAGTGCACTGGGTTTTACAGTCAATGGAGATTATATTTATTTGTGTGCTTAATTCGTGATGTATACAAGCTTGGGATCTCACCCAAAGAACCCATGCGCCAAACTTAACATAACAACAAACATTAAAAATCATTCAGTCCAACTGAAGCAAGTCGTGGATTGGTGAGGAGGTATTCTTAGCCAGTGAATTATTATTGTCCAGAAGCAGATTTACTTGTAACTTGTAAGGAGAATTTAGTAAACACTTGTGGAGAAATTGCAGAAAAGGCGTGACATTAATTGGACACAGTTTTCAAAGAGCTGGCACAGTCACAATGGGCCCAGTGGTGTCCATCTGTCTTGTATCATTCTTTGAGTTTCTGATGGACCTTGGAAAGTCATAGAGTCATAGAGCTGTACAGCACGGAAACAGACCCTTCGGTCCAACTCATCCACGCTGACCAGATAACCTAAATAAATCTAGTCCCATTTGTCAGCATTTGGTCCATATCACTCTAAGCCCTTCCCATTCATGTACCCATCCAGATGTCTTTTAAATGTTGTGATTGTGCCAATCTCCACCACTTCCTCTGGCAGCTCGTTCTATGCATGCACCATCCTCTGCGTGAAAAGGTCGCCTCTTAATCTAGGAAGCTAGTTAACAAAGTCACCAGGTTAAACGGCTCATCGTTCTGCTTAGGAAGCAGCGCCAACAAGTATTAAGCAAGGAATATTCAACCCAATTAGTATCATTTTCCCATCCTCGAACAGGATCGTAGCTGAACATCCTGCACTGCTGGACCTCACTCCTCAGAACATTCCCTCTTCAAGAAGAGAAGGGTCAGGACTGGTATTCCATCTGCTTCCCTGACCTATTTTCCTGGGTCATTCTTCAGCAGGGAATTGGGACAGGATCCATGATTTGCTGCTCCCACAGATCATTCAGGAACCAACACAAGACAGAGGGAGGGACTAAAACACGGTCCAGTAAGTCTGCCTCACTTTGGTGGAACAAGCATACCCAGCCATTTCCAATGCTCACTCACCTCTGCAGTCGCGTAATCTCTGGCATGAGAAAAGCTGAAACAAGTACGTAGGGACCTAAAAAACTAAAAACAACTCTGTAAAGTTTGTTTCTCCATCACCTTTTCCCCAACATCATCCATCCATACCCCAGCACAGGAGGCAGCCTGAGAGTTCACATCACCAAGTCCATTCGATGCTCCCTCTCTTATTGGGAAAATGGCAGCATAGTTTATCACACATCCCTAGTTGCCCTTTGAGAAGTTGGTGGTGAACTTCCTTCTTGAACCTGTGTAGTCCACGTGCTGTAGGTAGAGTCACAATACCCCTTAGGGAGGGAATTCCAGGATTTTGACACAACCAAACTGAAGAAATAGCAATGCAATTCCCAGTCAAAATGGTTAATAGCTTTATTTATTTATTAACTCACAGGTTGTAGGTGTCTCTGGCTCGGCCAACATTCATTGCCCATCTCTAATTGCCCAAAGACAGTTAAGAATCGACCACATTGCTATGGGTCTGGAGTCACATGTAGGCCAGACCAGGTAAGGATGGCAGTTTCCTTCCCTAAAGTACATTAATGAAGCAGGTGGATTCGACAATCAACAATGGTCAAATGGACATCATTAGACCCTTAATGCCTGATTCTTCATTGAATTCAAATTCCACCATCTGCCCTGGTGGGGTTTGAACCTTGTTCCCCAGAACATGCCACTAGACTACTGCCTTCCTCTTTGGCAGGAGAGCTGGAGGGCAGCTTGCAGGTATTGCTGTTCCCCTGTATCTACTGTCCTTTTCATTCTAGATGGTAGTATTTGTGGATTTGAAAGGTATTGTCTGAGGAGCCACAGTGAATATTGAGCATGTCTTACAGAGAATCAATACCCAGAGTATCACTGGGTAATGCATTGCAGTGGATCACTCTTCTCTAGCAACAGAAAAACATCCCAACGTCCCATCTCTTCCTATTATGTTGTTTAAACATATCTTCTGTGGTCGCCTCAATCCCCAGCCTATCAAACTAAAACAATATATCTAGAGGCACACATAGACAAGCCCAATGCTTGTAAAATTATGGCCATTGTGATATCAGAAGAACAACAGTCAATATGTGCACAGCAAGCTCCCACAAGCAGCAATATGACAGATAATCTGTTTCTTTTTGGTGTTGATTGAGGAATAAATACTGGCCAGGACACTGAAGGGAAATCCTTGCTTTGCATCAAGATGTATCTGTTATGCTCAACTGAAAGAATGCTTAACCCTGCATTTGAAAAATGGCACCTTCGACAGTGTAGCACTGTGTCAGTATCACACCAGATAGGTCAGCCTGGGCTTTCAAAGTCAAGCCTCCAAAAAGGCGTTTGAATCCTTCTTCTTTAGACTGACAGTTGTTATTCACTAAGACAGATAAAGAGCTGGGGCTTCAGGTCAAAAGATTCCTCTGAAGAATGATACTTCTAACAACTCAATGAGGTAGTCAGTCCAGATTAAAACCTAGATCAGGAGCTTTACAGAGGTGCAGTGAGGACATGGGAGATGGTAAGGTCATGAAGGGAACCTTGAAACCCATAAAAAAATGACATTATGTAAATGCTGAGAGATCTGAAATGAAGAGAGAGATTGGCATGTCTTCATCAATGAATCACAAAACATTAGCATATAGGTACAATAAGTAGTTAGGGAAGCCAATAGAATGTAATAATTTATTGCAAGAGGAATTAAGTGCAAAGATTATGCTTCACTTATACTGGATACTGTTGAGAGTACATCTGGATTACTGTGCACAGTACTGGTCTCCTTACTTAAAGGAGGATATAAATGTATTGGAAACTGTTCCAAGAAGAATCATCATTGAATCCCTACAGTGTGGAAACAGGCCCTTCAGCCCAACAAGTCCACACTGATCCAACCCTGTATAACCCACCTAAATTCCACATCCCTGGACATTCACCACAGCCTAACCTGCACATCTTTGGACTGTGGGAGGAAACCAGAGTACCTGGAGGAAACCCATGCAGACACAGGGAGAATGTGCAAACTCCACACAGACAGCCATCCGAGGGTGGAATTGAACCCAGGGCCCTGGTGCTGTGAGCCAGTAGTGCTAACGACCGTGCCAACATGCCACCCCAACTAGTCTGATACCTGGGAGGAGGAAAGTTTGGGGACAGGCTAGGCTTATCCACTCAAGTTTCGAAGAGTAAAAGGAGACTTGATTGATCCTGAGGGTTCTTGACAGGGTGGATGAGGAAAGGATGTTTGCCCGTGTGAGAGAATTTAGAACTAGGAATCGCTGTTTAAAAATCAGGGGTTGTCATTTGCAACAGAGACGAGACTTTTTTTTTGCAAAAAGAGTTGTGAGTCTTTGGAAACCCACAAGGCAATGAGAACTGAGTATTGGAATATTCTTAATAGAGAGATGGATAGCTTTTTGACAAACAAAGGTTTTGGGGATATTTGGGAATGTCGAGTAGTCAGATTAGCTATGATCTTATTGAAAGGAGGAGTAAGCTGGAGCAACTGAATGGCCTATATCAACGTCTAATTTGTACAGTCATACATATGTTCATAAGGCTAGAGGAACATCTACCAACTGAGCCACTCAGACCTCACATTGCATGAAGGTGGCACATGTCTCTACGCTAATAGAGATTTCTGACCCATTAACTTTTGAAAATGTCCTAATAAAGCAGCATTCTGTTCTATCTCTTTAATATTCAGAATAGCCAAGCAATGCAGAAAAGTAAACAGAATTTGATATGCTTCCTGAGAGTTGGAAGAAAAATTAAGTCCTGGTCAAGAGTATTTATTGCATAATGTTGCTGGCGTTATTGCATAATCTCCGTTCAGATTTGTTTTTCTCTCTTTCTTGTTTGGGCTGATTCAGCCAGTTCCAAGCTTCTGCCTCTATTGTGTTTTGGTTCATATATCAGATATTGTTCTGCTGTGATTTATCGTGACTCAGTACGTTCGTGTAAAATGTCAAGTGGCAGCTGACAAGATGAAGCTCAATGAGCATTGGATGCTGGGGGCAAAGGAATGGTCCCGAATGGGATATCGACAGCATCTGCCCCAGCTCACTTTCATGTAGCAGCTCAGCGACTGGGGTTTTCCACGATTCCAAACCCATTCCACCTGGAATGAGCAGGACAAACGAAAGAAAAGGGATACACTAATCAGGAGTCATGGTGGACAATTGTTGCAATAAGAAACAAAACAGAAGAAACCATAACTGACAGGCAGATTTTTTTTTTAGGAAAGATCAATGTTATGTTAAAAATTAGTAACGTTGTGCTGACAGTATAATAGTGTTCTTGTTTCAATCTGTGTAACCTATATCCTGAGTGCTCAGGTGCCTTTCTAAATTGCCTAAATCTGAAGAATGATTCAACATCCAGTCAAAATATTTTAACTCTTTCTCGATTTAAATGTGTGTAATTTTTACATGTGTTCTTCTTTTACCTAAAGTTTAAGAGGGTATGCAGGAAAAGAGTGTGCGAGTACAAAATGTTCATGCTGGCTGGATAAGTTGAGAAGATCTTGTGAAGTTAATAGTGGACAAATCAGATTCTAGAGTGCAACCTGACTTGATAGACTATAATAGACAATTTTATTCTTTTATTGTGGAGGTCAGTCACTGAACATAATCACAAGGTATTTTTAACCAAAGAACAGAAAGGTTTATTGTGCAAAAAGGAAAGAAAACATGAGCTGTATTTGCACTGTACAAGAGTTATTGGAATTTGCCCGAGACAAATATCAGAGTGAAAGATTCAACCATTTTAGGGCAAACTGACAGACACACAAACTCAGCAGGAACGGTCATCCCATCTCCACACTTAAACTCCTTAATCAGCCACCGTAGTTCTAATTGGTTTCTTTTTTGCCAAAGTTCCATGCATTCAATCAACATTATTCCCTACAATTAATGTCTATCCTTAAGACCTTTGACCATGCTGCTAATTCAACTCACTGTTACTACTGATCATGGGTTTCTTAAACTTCAACAACCTGTAGGACATCTTCCTTCAAGCTTATAGACATGCACACCGAGCCGATGGGTTTAGCTGCAAATGTTTTGTCACCCTGCTAGGTATTATCGTCAGTGCACCTCCGCTGAAGTAGTGGTGTTCGGTCCTGCTTGTTATTTATGCCTCAGATTGTTGGGGTGTTTGGTATCACTTCTGGTTCTGTTTCTCAGTAGTTTGTACACAGGGTCTAGTTCAATGTGTCTGCAGATGGAGTTCAGGTTAGAATACCAGGCCTCCAGGAATTCCCTGGCATGTCTCTACTTGGCCTGTGCGATTATAGCTGTGTTGTTCCAGTCAAATTTGTGTCTCTCATTATCTGTGTCTAGTGAGAATTGGTCGTGTCTCTTGGAGGCTAGTCGGTGTTCATGTATCCGTATCAATTTTCTTCAGGTTTGGCCTATGTAATATTTCTCACAGTCCTTCATGGCATTTTGCTTTGTGGAGTGTTATTTTAAGCATCTTTGGATTTCTCCCCAGCTCTGCCTTGCCTGTTTTGGAGACTGCAAAACTAATAGCACCTTTGCTGTCATAGACCTTTCCTCCAGGACTGGACTTATGTCTCAGACTCTCTGTCTCTTTCTCTGGCTTGTAAAACTCAAGTCAACAAACACTTTAGCAATTATCTCCCTATAGGGTTCTGAAGGAGGGTCACTGGACCCAAAACATTAACTCTGCTTTCTCTCCACTGATGCTACCAGACCTGCTGAGTTTTTCCAGTAATTTCTGGGTTTTTAATCTCCCCAGGGGGCTTAGAACATAGAACATTACAGCGCAGTACAGGCCCTTCGGCCCTCGGTTGCGCCAACCTGTGAAACCAATCTGAAGCCCATCTAACATAAACTATTCCATTATCATCCATATGTTTATCCAATGACCATTTAAATGCCCTTAAAGTTGGCGAGTCTACTACTTTTGCAGGTAAGGCATTCCACGCCCTTACTACTCTCTGAGTAAAGAACCTACCTCTGACATCTGTCCGATATCTATCACCCCTCAATTTAAAGCTACGTCCCCTCGTGCTAGCCATCACCATCCGAGGAAAAAGGCTCCCACTGTCCACCCTATCTAATCCTGTGATCATCTTGTATGTCTCTATTAAGTCACCTCTTAACCTTCTTCTCTCTAACGAAAACAGCCTCAAGTCCCTCAGCCTTTCCTCATAAGACCTTCCCTCCATACCATGCAACATCCTGGTAAATCTCCTCTGCACCCTTTCCAATGCTTCCACATCCTTCCTATAATGCGGTGACCAGAACTGTACGCAATACTCCAAGTGCGGCCGCACCAGAGTTTTGTACAGTTGCAACATGACCTCATGACTCCGAAACTCAATCCCTCTACCAATAAAACCTAACACACCGTACGCCTTCTTAACAACCCTATCAACCTGGGAGGCAACTTTCAGTGATCTATGCACATGGACACCGAGATCTCTCTGCTCATCCACACTACCAAGAATCTTACCGTTAGCCCAGTACTCTGTATTCCTGTTACTCCTTCCAAAGTGAATCACCTCACACTTTTCCGCATTAAACTCCATTTGCCACCTCTCAGCCCAGCTCTGCAGCTTATCTATGTCCCTCTGTAACCTGCAACATCCTTCTGCACTATCCACAACTCCACTGACTTTGGTGTCATCTGCAAATTTACTAACCCATCCTTTTACGCCCTCATCCAGGTCATTTATAAAAATGACAAACAGCAGTGGCCCCAAAACAGATCCTTGAGGTACACCACTAGTAACTGAACTCCAGGATGAACATTTCCCATCAACCACCACCCTCTGTCTTCTTACAGCTAGCCAATTTCTGATCCAAACCGCTAAATCACCCTCAATCCCATGCCTGCATATTTTATGCAATAGCCTACCATGGGGAGCCTTATCAAACGCTTTACTGAAATCCATATACACCACATCAACCGCTTTACCCTCATCCACCTGTTTGGTCACCTTCTCGAAGAACTCAATAAGGTTTGTGAGGCACGACCTACCCTTCACAAAACCGTGTTGACTATCCCTAATCAAATTATTCCTTTCTAGATGATTATAAATCCTATCTCTTATAATCCTTTCCAACACTTTACCCACAACCGAAGTAAGGCTCACTGGTCTATAATTACCAGGGTTGTCTCTACTCCCCTTCTTGAACAAGGGGACAACATTTGCTAGTCTCCAGTCTTCTGGCACTATTCCTGTAGACAATGACGACATAAAGATCAAAGCCAAAGGCTCTGCAATCTCCTCTCTAGCGTCCCAGAGAATCCTAGGATAAATCCCATCCGGCCCAGGGGACTTATCTATTTTCACACCTTCCAGAATTGCTAACACCTCCTCCTTATGAACCTCAATCCCGTCTAGTCTAATAGACTGTATCTCAGTATTCTCCTCGACTACGTTGTCTTTTTCCTGTATGAATACTGACGAAAAATATTCATTTAGCACCTCTCCTATCTCTCCGGACTCCACGCACAACTTCCCACTACTGTCCTTGACTGGCCCTAATCATTTCGGGCTTGTCAATCATTTAGTCAAAATAATATGAGTTCATGGGGATGTTGCCCTTACCTCACTGTTCAAAATGACTTTCTGATTTTGTTTTGATAAACTAAAATCTAAAATCCATTTTCCTCCACTGTGTAATTTAAACTCCTGAATAAGAAAATTTATTTCAAAACTTCATCACAAAGACTGAAACATACAGGATTGTTTATAAACAGAAACATTGAAAACAAAAGCAAGAATGTTATACAAAACATTTATAAGCTTTGGCAACAATATTGAACCCAACACTGAACAGTGTGACATTTGTGGAGAGGGATTTACTGGAAAATACCAGTGATTTGAGAACGCGTGTCATGTGGAGAAGCAGGAAAACCTGGAATTATTCTCCTTGGAGTGGAGAAGGTGGAAATTTAATACAGGCATTCAGAATTACAAAAGCTTTTGATGGTAAGCAAAAATAACCTTACTACTGAGAGTGGGTAAGAAAGCAGAATCAAGATAATTTTGAAGAGATCCAAAGGGGAAATGGAGAGTTTTACTTTCTAAGGAACAAATTGTTACGATCTGGAATACACCATCTATGGAAGCAACTCTTCAAAAGTACCTTTCAAAATGAAATTAGGTAAACACTCAAAGGGAAAAACATTGTAGGACAATGGAGAAAGTGTGAGGAAATGAAACAAACCGGAAAGCTCTTTCAAAGAGCTGGCAGAAGCAGAATGGGCCAAATAGCTTATTTCTGGGCTTTCCCATTCAATTTTGGTCTTTTGTACGTTCCCTATTGAAAGTGTTCCTCTACTAGCAGCTACGATTTTAGCTCCTGAGGTCCATATCCACAAAACCCCTTCCATGAACGTGTCTTCCTAGATTGGCATGCTGGCTCAGTGTTTAGCACAGCTGCCTCACAGCGCCAGGGACCCAGGTTCAATTCCACCCTCAGGCGACTGTCTGTGTGGAGTTTGCACATTCTCCCTGCGTCTGTATGGGTTTCCTCCGGGTGCTCAGGTTTCCTCCTACAGTCCAAAGACGAGCAGGTGAGGTGGATTAGCCATACTAAATTGCCCACATTGTCCAAGATTGTGTAGTCTGGTTGCATTAGCCATGGGAAATGCAGGGTTACAGGGCTAGGGTAGGGGGTGGTTCTGGTTTGAATGGTCTTTGGAGGGTTGGTGTGGACTCAAGGGGCTGAATGGCCTGCTTTCACACTGTAGGGATTCTTTGCTGATAAACCTTTCTCCTTAAGATACCGTTTGAAATCTACCTCTTTTATGAAGCTCTTGGTCACCTGTTTGCATGTATGTTTCAGTGTCAACATTTGATTGATGGCACTCTTGTGAAGCAGCTTTGGATGCTCTGCCACATTAAAGGCACTATATAAGTGCAGGAAAGAAGACATAGAAATGACGGCATAGGGTCTGATGATAAAGAAGTAACAGGATGACAAAAGGCAAGTCTTGACTCCTCCTGCCTTATTAATCCGTCCACCATTCACTGCTGTCTCTCTCAGCTCATCAAGTCCTTCCTGTCTATGCTTTGGGAGGCTCAACTGTAACAAACAGGCCTCAAACCATTGGTAACGTCACTTGGGCTAGTCATCAAGAGGCCCAAGTTACACTCAGAGGAAACAGGTTCGAATCCCAACTTGACAGCTGGTTGAATTTCAACGAAATTAATAAGTTGAGAACGTAAAACTAGTCTCAACAATGGTGACCATGAAAGTGTCATAAATTGTCAGAAACGAAAAGTCTAATTCACTCATGCCCATTATGGAAGCAACTCTGCCATCCTAACCCAGTCTGGGCAACATGAGTCCAGACCCACAGTAATGTGTTTAGCACTTGAAATGACATAGCAATCCATTCAGGGGCAATTAGGAATGAGCAACAAATATTGGCCTTACTAGCAACCCCCACGTCCTGTGACAGTAAAAACAAAAAAAATGAGGTGGCATGTTCTAATGGTGAACTCTACCAATGACAGTCATGTCTTTGGACCAGAGAAGGCCGAGGCATGACAATATTGAGGCATTCAAAATTGTGAGAGGCAGAGATAGAGGAGACAGGAGGAACCTGTTTCCCTCGGCAGAGAATTCAAAAACCAGGGATCATTGATTCAAGCTGAGTGGCAAAAGGATTAGAGCGGATGTGATGAAACTCTTTTCTTATGCAGAGGGTAGTGAGTGCCTGGAATTCGCTGCCTGAGTCGGTGGTGGAGGTAGAGGCCTTAAATTCTTTTAATAAGTACCTGGGTCTTCACGAACAATAACAAAGTTGCTGGAAAAGCTCAGCAGGTCTGGCAGCATCTGTGGAGGAGAAAACAGAGTTAACGTTTCAGGTCCGGTGACCCTTCCTGGATCTTCACCTTACGTACTGTAAGCCACAGAGCTATGGACCATATGTAGGAAGATGGGATTAGAAAGGACATCTGGGTGTCTTTGGGTCAATATGGACAAGATGGGCCAAATGGCCTTCTTCTGTGTTGTATCATTTCTACGGCTCTACAGTCACGTCTAACAAAACTAGTTGAAACATTTCAGGAGGCTGCAGAAATAGTGGACTGGGGGTTGTCTACATGTGGAGTTTATATGGATATTCAAAGATTCTGGATTCTGTATTTTGCAAGAAAAGATACTGGCATTTCGATGTTAGTAAGACAACAAGCATTGGGTTACGAGGAGTGATGATATAATATAGACCTATATCATCCTGGAATATAGAAGTTTAAAGTAATTCATTTAAAAGTCTGTAATCTTGAACTTTGTTGGGGTGAGTAGATAGAGGTCTATTTTCCTGTAACTGAACTTGAAACATTAACTCTGCTTTCACTCTACAGATGCTGCCAGACCTGCTGAGTTTTCCCAGCAATTTCTGTTTTTGTTCCTGATTTCCAGCTTCCGCAATTCTTTGCTTTGTTTTTACTTTCCTGGAATAGACAAGATAATCTGGTCATTCTGGAAAGGGGTTAGCAAACACTGCTCCCTGAAGGGTTGTCAAAGTTTGGAATGCTCTGTTCACTGCTCTCTGAATAATTGCAAATCACGGATAGATTGATTTTTTTTTGCGAGCCAATCATTTGAAAGCATATGCAGTCAAGGTGAATGGTTGGAGTTGAGATACAGATCAGCCAAAGATTTGATGGAGTGGGTGAACAGGCCTCGGGGCCCAATCCTACACTCCTGTCCTGTCTGAAACACGATACAGATCAATAATTGCTCACAGAAATAGTAAGATTGTGCAGATTGCAACATGGGGAGATTCTGCAGTGAGTAATCTTTTCTGCTTTTCAGTGAATTTTGCAGTGAATGCATGTCCTGATGGTTCCAAATAACTTCCCAAGTATAGATAAACACAGAGGCAAGTGAGTCAGAAACTGAATAAAAACCTACTCCCACTTGTGTCTTACGAAAGCACCCAATGACCTATACCTATCAATGATTTCTTCTGCTGTAACCTATTAAACAAGCTGGATTCTCTGAGCAGGTTCAGCCACGCAACTTTAAACAAACTCGAAACTTTAAATAACTCCTGTGTTTGTTTGCTTTGTTCAAATGCCAAGTGCTTTGTATAAAGCTAATAGTCTGAGGCGAATAAGGAGCTAGTGCTTTAGGCATAGTTTCTCTTTGTCTTGTCCCTGCTGATAAAATCCTGGGCATGTGACTGTGTGTCAGATAAATATTACATTTCTTTTGGCCAGGACTAAGTTATGATGGGTTTTGTAGAGGGGTGCTCGCACAATGTTTCGTGAGTTTTCTCACCCTGTCTTGCCAAACTGATTACCCACACTGTCCCTACGGCATCCCTCAACACTTCCTGTCCCATCATAACCCTGTGCTGCTCCCAGAACAACTTGCCAAATACTGAATGTCTGCCCGTTTTGCCCCCACTATCTTTGAGAGGCCACTGTGCACCCGGACAAGCATCGGCAATCCAGCAGTGCCCCTCACTGGAAACATCATGGGAACCCCGCAGCCCCCACCAAAGTCACATGGCACATGGTCAACATGGCTGATCCTCCCTTGTACATACAGCCATTGTTTCACTTCGATCACTGTTTAACCACAACGCCACGCACTTTACCTATTCTACATCTGTCTGTGCACCCTCTAAGTCGGCGCCAACCTGTTCCCAATACCTACTATAAATATACATAGAAACCAGGAGTAAGAGTAGGCTATTCGGCCCTTCAAGCCTGCTTGTCCACTTGATATCCTTATCTCAATGCCACCTTCCTGCTTTCACCCCATACACCTTAATGCCTCTAAAACCTAAAAATAGGGGAGCTGAGCCCAGGCTTGTCCGTTCTCATTGGCTTACTTTCTATTTTTTGTTTTCTTTTCACTTCTGATCTTCTTTTATTTCTTCATTTCCTTTCCTTTAAAGCTTGGGGAGCGGGATGTGAATGAGGAGGCCTCTGGTGGCAGCAGGATGAGCCTGGCACGGCTCCACTCTGGCCTAGGGTCTCACATCAAGTGAGGAGCAGGTCCTGGGTTGAATTCCCCGGCCCAGACTGGCAGGCTGGGCTGAGGCTTCAGGCCTATGGCTAGGCCCAGGCGCTTGAAGGAACAGAAAGGAACAGAAGCATCGGTGAAAGGAACAGACGACAGGTCTGTGTCTAGAGGAGGGTTGGTTAGGGAACAGGAAGCTTCTCCCAGCCCAGCGACGAGGTGGCTTCCAGTGGCCTGGCATGGCTGTTTTGGCCTGGTGTGGTGGTCTTCTTCAGTGGAGGCTTCTGGCCCCGTGTGGAGTTCTCGGCCTGGCATGGCGGTCTAGGCCTGGTCTGGTGGTCTAGGGCTGGTGTGGTGGTCTAGGGCTGGTGTGGTGGTTTAGGCCTGGCGTGGCAGTCTCGGCCTGGTCTGGTGGTCTAGGGCTGGTGTGGTGGTCTAGGCCTGGCATGGTGATCTAGGGCTGGTCTGGTGATCTCGGCCTGGCGTGGCAGTCTCGGACTGTGGTGGTCTAGGCCTGGTCTGGTGGTCTAGGTTTGGCGTGGTGGTCTCGGCC
>NC_063338.1:91913183-91917039 GCF_021869965.1 Rhincodon typus | reverse complement strand
GGCCTGGTCTGGCAGTCTAGGCCTGGCGTGGCAGTCTAGGCCTGGTCTGGTGGTCTAGGCCTGGTCTGGCAGTCTAGGCCTGGTGTGGCAGTCTCGACCTGATCTGGCAGTCTCGGCCTGGTCTGGTGGTCTAGGGCTGGCGTGGTGGTCTTGGCCTGGTCTGGCAGTCTCGGCCTGGTCCGGTGGTCCAGGACTAGAATGGTGGTTCCGTACTGATAGTATCTTCAGGGTATTCCATTGGTACTTAATCAGCTTTCCTTAAACCCTGGAGCCGTCAACTGAACTGTGATGAACTTTGGTTTAATTTTACTTTTATTTTATCATTATGTCTGACTTCTGTCATTATTGTTGGTGCTGCGGTGGGGCGATTTACAAAACTTTTCACTGTATTTTTCGTGTAAAAGGACACATGATGATAAATTTCTGTTCTATTCTATCTCTACCTTGCATATATTCAGTGACTTGGCCTCCACAGTCTTGTGTGATAGTGAATTCCATTGTTGACCATCTTCTGAGAAAAAAGATCTTTCCTCATTTAAGTCCTAAATGGTCTACCCTGTATCCCCTGAGACTGTGTCCCCTGGTTCAGGACTCCCCAACCAGGGGCAAAATCTTCCCTGCATCTAGTCTATCCAGCAAAATTAGAAGTTTACACATTTCAATCAGATCCTCTCTCATCCTTCTAAATTCAAATGAATATAGACCAAGTCAAACCAATCTCTTCTCATAAGAAAATACTGCCACCCATGATACTTGTTATTGTCCAGAAGGGAACGTCACATACAGGCAAGCAATCCAAGAAATCTGAACAGAAACAGGGGCTTTTACTGACAGAAAGGGAACCGAAATGGAAGGTGCCTACGACCAACATCCCCTCGATGGTAGAGTCTATCAGTGGCAGAGTCCATTACTCTCAGTGAAAAGGACATTCATCGAGCACAGAGAACAGAAAAGCCTCTTAGTTCCCAGAACAGTAATTGACAGGACAATGTCGAGATGGCAGCTGACCAAAATGCAGCCCACAGTGAGACCAGCTAGATGTGGATAACTAGGGTCCATGCCTGCTTTGGGCCTCCTCATTCTGTCTCCACATGTACGGTCACTTTCCGAAGGTGTTGTACTGAGTGACCTGTAGAACAAACCCCTCCAATGCCTGCACCCACCTCAAACACTGATCCTCCCACTCGCATTCATATCTTTCAACTCACACTGACAAATGTTGCACATACATGACAGAGAATGGCTCCAATTTATGCCACTCACAAAACGACTCTTGGAGGTGGAACTAATAGCAGCACATGGACTGCAGCGGTTCAAGAAGGCAGCTCACCACCACCTTCTCAAGGGGCAACTAGGGACAGGTAATAAATATTGGCCAGCCAGCAATGCCCACATCCTACAGGGGAACACCAGACAACCCCTTCAGAGAATATTGTTCTTTAGTGGATATTTTCCAATCCAGCTGTTCAGAGATGTTGTTACCCAACTCTGGAGCAAATGGAACCTGAATCCAAGTCTGGATACCACTCTGGAGTCTGGAATTAAGAATCTAATGATGACTATGAATCCATTGTAAACCCATCTGGTTCACTAATGCCGTTTAGGAAAGGAAACTGCCATCCTTACCTGGTCTGGCCTACGTGTGACTCCAGACCCACAGCAATGTGGTTGACTCTTAACTGTCCTCTGGGCAACTAGGGATGGGCAATAAATGCTGGCCTAGCCAGAGATGCCCTCATCCTGGGAAAGAATGAAAATAAACTCTGCAAGAGCCTTTGCATATTATTATGGCTCTTAATTTTCACATTATTGAAATGCCCAGGTTCAATTCCAAGCACCAATAAATGTGGCAAATTGTCTTTCACCAGTATGGACTGCCTATATTCCCACAATGGGAATGTATATGAAATGAGTGATCTAATGATTGGAAATCCAAGCTTGCTGCACTTTGCAAATGGTTAAGTGATGTTTTTACCAGTGCAATGTCATGGCATTCAGATAATGTTGATCCTGTGCTTTCAGTCATCATACTGACACTTTCTCCACCCTGGGCATTGTTCCTTTTCCAGGAGCATGTCACATCCAGAGGAGGGAAAGTGATGGCAGACAACACAGCTCATGCTGGAACAATGTCAGCACCAAACTCCACCCAGTTATCCCCTCAGAGCCTGCATGTCTTCTCTTACCTCGCACTACCCAAACAGCCCATTCCCAACCATATATTCCAGGGGCCAATGTGGAGTCAGGAACCACCCATTCTCAGACGTGTGTTGTCATTCTGCATTGGCGCTGGATGGGAATTCTGGAGTTTATTACTTTAACAGCTCGAACCTTCACCATATGTAGAACATCAGCCCAAGAAGGAAATGTAACGCATGCATACAACACAGAGCTAGGGATTGTTAATTAACCCCAGCCTTGCCAGCAATGGTTAGAACTTAAGAATGATCTTTATAAAAAAATTGGACAACCACAGCCTCATTCCAAACAATTTCCAGCGCTTTCTCAAAATGAATAACAGATGTCCAATTCAGTCATGAGGAAGAGTACTACAAATAAAGTATATTAATAGGGAGGGGGCACTTTTGTCTGAAAGTACTGTCACATTGGCATGGATTAACCATTCGGGCTTAATAAAGGCCGTGATGATTTGGCAGAAAAGATGGCTCAGGCAGCCAAGAAAATACGGAGACCTGTCAGCAGATTCTAGTATCAGAGCGTGAAGAGAAAATGGTATCAGTTCCCCAAAGAAACAAAACTGAGATTGGATTCAATTTCTTTTTATTCGCTCATGGGGTGTGGGTGATAATGGCGGGGCCAGCATTTATTGCCTGTCCCTAGCTGATCTTGAGAAGGTGGTGGGGAGCTGCCTTCTTGAACCGCTGCAGTTCACATGCTGAATGTAGACCCACAGTGCCCTTAGGGCGGGAATTCCAGGGCGATGACCCAGCGACAGTGAAGGAACGGCGATATATTTCCAAGTCAGGATGGTGAATGACTTACAGGGGTTTTTGCAGGAGATGGTATTCCCATGTATCTGCTGTCCTTGTCCTTCTGGATGGAAGTGGTCGTGGGTTTGGAAGGTGCTCACTGAGGATCTTTGGTGAATTTCTGCAGTGCATCTTGTAGATAGTTACACTGCTGCTACTGAGTGTCGGGGGTGGGGGGAGTGGATGTTTGTGGATCTGGTGCCAATCAAAGGGGCTTGTTTGTCCTGGATGGTATCAAGCTTCCTGAGTGTTATTGGACCTACACACATCCAGGCAAGTGGAGAGTATTCCATCACATTCCTGACTTGTGCCTTGTAGATGGTGGGCAAATGCTGGGGAGTAACGAGACAGTTAGTTGCTACAGGATTCCTACTCTCTGATTTGCTCTTGTAGCCACTTTGATTAGCACAGTTCAATTTCTGGTAACCTCCAGGATATTAATAGCATTGGATTCTGTGATGCTGATGCCATTGAATGTCCAAGAACAATGGCTAATTTCTCTCTTATTGGAGATGGTCATTGCCTGGCACTTGTGTGGCGCCAACGTTGCTTGCCCTTTCTCACCCAAAACCTGGATACTGTGCAGCCTTGCTTGTTTCGGACATGGATTGTGTCAATATCTTATGGGTCATGAATGGTACTGAACATAGAACAATCATCAACAAACATCTCCAATTCTGACTGTACGGTAAAGCAGAAGAAGGTAGTTTGGTCTCCAATGACATAATAGTTTTTTTCTTAAATAAGGGGACCAAAACTGCTCACAGTACTCCAGAGATAGTAGGAACTGCAGATGCTGGAGAATCCGAGACAACAAGGTGCAGGGCTGGAGGAACACAGCAGGCCAAGCAGCATCACAGGAGCAG
>NC_063338.1:91852173-91873183 GCF_021869965.1 Rhincodon typus | reverse complement strand
CCCTCCATCTCCTACCGACCAACCTCATCCCGCCCCCTTGACCTGTCCGTCCTCCCTGGACTGACCTATCCCCTTCCTAACTCCCTACCTACACTCACCTTTCCTGGCCCCATCCCCGCCTCTTCGACCTGTTTGTTTCCTCTCCACCTATCCTCTCCTCTATCCCTCTTCTATCCGCCTCCCACTCTCTCCCTATTTATTTCAAAACCCCCTTCCCCTCCCCCTTTTCTGATGAAGGGTCTAGGCCCGAAACGTCAGCCTCTCTGCTCCTATGATGCTGCTTGGCCTGCTGTGTTCATCCAGCCCTGCACCTTGTTGTCTCAAATATTTTGACTGCTTGTCTTTCTTTATCAGCCATTTATTTAACAATTAAGTAAAGTTTGATTATTCCTTTAAATAACTAAAATTCTGACAGAATATCTATGGAGTTCCAATCCAAGCTTAGATGTTTATTTTCCATCTTTCTTTTGTAGATCTATGCTCTTTAAAATACCAGTTTAAAAATCCGTATTACAGTACAATGTTTTATTTTGTTGTCTTGTCTCTTTTTCACAGAATCACAGAATTGATAAAATGTAGGAGGTAGCCATTCAGCCCATTGTATCTATGCTAGCTCTCTGAGCAATTTGATTTATTGCCAATTTTCTGCCTTATCCCCATATCCCTGCACATTGTTCCTATCAAATAAATATCCAATGCCCTCTTGGATGCATCAATTAAACCTGCTTTGACCCTATTTCCAAGCAACATATTCCAGGCCATGACCACTCACTGCTTGAAAAAGATTTTTCACGCCTCACATTTGCTTCATTTGCAAAATGCTTGAAAGTGGTGTTCTCTGGTCCCCAGTACTTTCACAAGTACGAACAGTTTCTCCCTATCTCATCTGTCCACACCCTACATTCTGAAACTTTCTATCCAGTTTCTTCTCAACCTTCTCCTCTCCAAGAAAAACAGTCCCAAAGTCTCATGTGTTTTCTCGTAACTAAAGTTTCTCAGCCTTGGACCCGCTTAGCTCGCATAACGTACACCACAAAGTCTGGGCTCTTGCTGAGACAGGTCTCCTGAAGCTTATTAACACTATTATACCTCTTATCTCTGAGGCAGAGTCAGTATGCTTGCTGACTATTACATTTCTTATTCACTCATGGGACATGGGCATTGCTGACTGGGCCAGCATTTATTGCCCGTCCTTATTTGCCCTTGAGAAGGTGGTAGTGAGCTGCCTTCTTAAACCTCTGCAGTCCATATGCTGTGGGTGCACGTTAAGAAGCAAAATAATTGTTCAGCATGTCTGCCATTTCCCCCGTGGTCATTGACAATATCCCTACTCTCAGCCTTTAATAAGCCAATATTATTGTGACGATGCTGTGGGTTTAAGAGATTATTTGTTCCTTTTTTTTTGAAGAGGAGTTTTAAGGCAGAATTGCAGAGCAATCTACCAGACAGTCAACAGCTTGTGAGGCTTGTTTTTTTTTAAAGTTGGAATAATAGAAGCAACCTGAATGGATGTGGTCAAGCTCCCACAGAACCCGAATCTTTAATTTAGCTTCCAATAGTTGCTGCCGGGGTATTGAAGAGATGGGAGCTATTTTTTCACTCTCTCAGTTACAACCTGCCTGCTATGAGAGTAACGTGTGAGACAATCTGAATTTGCCTTTTGCCAAGGGTGTGTTTATGGGATATTACTGTCTCGGAATAGCTAATTAGTAATAGTTACTGTATCTATTATTCTGTTAAGTTTTTCAATAGAATTTAGTTATTCCAATCCCTTTACTCTTTTGTTGTATTTTAACTATAGTGGATGAACGTATTTTGCTTTAAGCCTGGTAGCTTGACCAATTGAATTACACCTGGAACACAGCACATGACATTTATCTTTAAAATAAGAAAAAGTTAGGGCCTAGGCTATCTTCTCAATATTTTGAGGGGGTTTGGTCTGGTCCATAACAATGTTCTTGACTAGCTGCTTTCCCTTTATATAACTATAAAATCATTTCTTATTGGCTTTTATGTCTCTTGCAAGCTTCTTTTCACAATCTTAACACCAGAACTCCTCTTCAAGCTAGTGGTGTGGGATCTTTTTAACCTGAGAGTGCTCAGCATAGCTGTGCAGGACTCCCTCAGTGCTTTCCTGGAGCATTAGACTGGATACCTGGTGCTCAAATTTCTAACAAGGAATTAACAAAGCTTTGCTGCCACTATATGCACCCTTTGTGAGGCCACATTTGGAGCATTGTGCATTGTCTTGACTTCCTTCCCTGAGAAGGAACATCCTTGCACACAGGGAGTGCAACGAACGTTCACCAGACTTATTGCTCTCAATACCGAGATGACTTACAGGGAGAGATTGAGGAGACTGGGTGTGTATTCTGTACAGCATACAATAATCTTAATCAAACATGCAAAATTCTTCCAGGGCTCAACAGGGTAGATGCAGGAAGGATGTGGGGGTTCTGGGGGTGATCTAGAACGAGGGACAGGTCTCTTGAAGCTTATTAACAACACCAACTATTTACACTATTATACCTCTTATCTCTGAGGCAGAGTCAGTATGCTTGCTGACTATTACATTTCTTATTCACTCATGGGACATGGGCATCGCTGACTGGGCCAGCATTTAGGACTGAGATGAAGAAGAATGTCTTCACTCAGAGAACAGGGTCTACATCAAAGAGCTGTGGAAATTCTGACAATGACCTCATTCAAGATCCAGTTCTAGAGAAGGGTCACTGGATTCAAAATGTGAACTCTATTTTTCTCTCCAGAGATGAATTTTTAAATTTGATTTGATTTATCCATTGTCACGTGTATTTTGCTATAAAATACTATGAAAAATGTTGTATTGTGTCGCCACTCTCTGGCACCGTCTTAAAACATAGAAAGATAAACCAAAAGATAAAGGCAAAAACAAAAAAAGACAAAAAGAAAACGTGTTCTATTTTACAGTCTTTTTTGTTAAGCGCTCTGCCATGGGCCTTGGGGGTGAATGGCCCTTCCTTGTGCCACCATCACTGGAACAAGAGTTGCCACTCTTCACCACCATCTTGCCTCCACCGATGCCCTTGCCTCTATGAGATCTCACTGGACCTCACCAATGCAGACACTACAAATCTGCCTGGTACCACACTCGCCCAAACTCTGCCACCACCACAGTTCCTCCATCTATTTCTGTTTCTGTTACATGCAAGAAGGAGACCTATAAATTTCCAGATATTAATGATAGGATTTGGGGATAGAGTATGGAAATGGTGCGCAGCTGGAGGATTACCCGTGACCCAGTCACAAGGCATAGCCAGTTTGAAGGGCCGACTCCTGCTTCCTACGCTCCTAAAAGACTTGAACCCATACTCAGCTGATTCAAAGGTGAGATGATAACCAACTAAGCCAAGGCTGCTATTGTTAGGGCTGGGCATTCTTAGCGTCTGAATTGTTCATGTGTGTTTAGGTGGATATGCATGTATGTGTGTGTGCAGTATGTGTGTGTGTGTGTGTAGTGTGTGTGCACTGTGTGTGTATGTGTGTGTGTGTGCAGTTTGTGTGTGTCTGTGTGCACTGTGTGAGTGTGTGGGTTTGTGTGTGTGTGCAGAGTGTGTGTGTGCATGCACACGTGTGTGTGAAGTTTGTATGTCTGTGCGTAGTTTGTGCGTGTGTGAGTGTGTGTGCGTGTGTGCACTGCGTGTGTATGTGTGTGTGTTTGTGTGTTTGTATGTGTGTGCGTGCATGTATATATGTGTGTGTGCACTGTGTGTGGGTGTGTGTGTGTGCGTGCGCACACGTGTGCAGTTTTTGCGTGTGTGAGTGTGTGTGTGTATGTTGTGTGTGTGTGTGTGTGTGTGTGTCTGAATGTGTATGTATGTGTGTGTGTGTGAGTGTGTGTGTGTGCAGGTTGTGTGTGCGTGTGTGTGCTCTGTGTGTGTATTTATGTGTTGTGTGTGTGTTTGTGTGTGTGTGTGTTTGTGTGTTGTGTGTGCTCTGTGTGTGCGTGTGTGTGTATGTGTGTGTTGTGTGTGCTCTGTGTGTGTGTGTGTCTGTGTGTCTGTGTGTGTGTGTGTGTGTGTGTGTGTGTGTGCAGTTTGTGTGTGCGTGTGTGTGCTCTGTGTATGTATTTATGTGTTGTGTGTGTGTTTGTGTGTGTGTGTGTGTTGTGTGTGCTCTGTGTGTGCGTGTGTGTGTATGTGTGTGTCTGTGTGTGCTCTGTGTGTGTGTGTGTGTGTGTCTGTGTGTGCTCTGTGTGTGTGTGTGTGTGTCTGTGTGTCTGTCTGTGTGTGTGTGTGTGTGTGTGTATATACACACACATGAATACCAGCATGAGCATGTAGGTAAGCCAAAAGAACTGTCCTGGCTCTTTACAGTCCTTACTGAAATTGTAAGTTTAATGTTAAAAAATCATCTTCACATTTATTCTGACGCACGTCGCTCTGCTTTGATGTTGTCCAAATCTTGGCTACAAAACTTCAGTATCTTTGTTTCTCAGTACTGCTCTTTGTTAAGTATGTCATTGTTCAAAAGCCAAAGAGATGTCTGCTTTTGTTTCTGCGGGGTTGTGTTAAGTGCGAGCAAATTTGACAAATCTTTCTTGTAGCAACTGCACTGTATTGTACACAGAACCTCAGATCCTGGGTTGCCACAAAGCATTAATTCATCATATATCTGAGGGGGTTGGGGGATGAAGTGGGGGTGGTCCAAGTGACTATTAAACTCATCTTAAAGGGGCAGTGACAATAGCACAGAGAAGACCTATTGAATTATGTGCGGACAAGGAAATGGATCTAAAGCATTGAAAATGACCTACACTGGAATGAGCACATATAGAGCTGTTCAAATGTGAATAGGCCTGTTCTACTGCTTAAAGGTTTGGTGATAAAATAGCTCTGCAGCACTCATTTAGCTTTTTTAGGAAGGACAGTGACTGTATTTAGGAGAGGACACTATATTTAGGGCAGTATGGTGGCACTGTGGCTCAGTGGTTAGCACTGCTGCCTCGCAGCACCAAGGACCCAGGTTTGATTCCAGGCTCAGTTGACTGTCTGTGTGGATTTTGCACATTTTCCCTGTGTTTGTGTGTGTTTCTTCTGGGTGTTAAGGTTTCCCCCCACAGTGTAAAGATGTTCAGGTTAGCTGTATTGGCCATGGGAAATTGCCCACAGTGTCAATGGATGTGCAGGCTGGGTGGATTAGCCATGGGAAATGCAGGATTACTGGGATTGAGTGAGATGCTGTTTGGGGGGTTGGTGTAGAGTTGATGGGCTGAATGACCCGCTTCCCCATTGTAGGGATTCTATATCAATGAAAAGTGGGGCTCTGGTTGGTAAGGATGAGGTCAAGTATATCTTTTCCCTCTTGTTGGTTCCCTCACCACCTGCCGCAGACCCAGTCTAGCAGATATGTCCTTTAGGAACGGACCAGCTCGATCTGTAGTTCTGCTGTCGAAACACTCTTGGTGGTGGACATTGAGGTCCCACACCCAGAGTACATTCTGTGCCTTTGCCACCCTCTATGCTTCTCAAAATTGTTTTTTGGACATGGAGCAGGACTGATTGGAATGCATGTATGAATTAGGAGCAGAAGTTGCCACTAGACCCCTCATGCATGATGCACTCTTCATGAGATCTTAACGGATCAATTGATGTTTTGAATTCCACATTCCCATCTATTCCCAATTTACTCATCATTCTGCTGCCCTACAAGAAGCTATCTGCTGTCGCCTTAAAATATTTAATGGCCTCATCTTCACTATCTCCTCAGGCAAGGAGGTAAAAAGTCACATGAGCCTCCATGAGAACAAAATTACCTTCATCTCATCCAAAAAGGGTGACTCTAGTTGTAAATCAGCGCCCTGTTAGAATCATAGAATCCCTACAGTGTGGAAACAGGCCCTTCGGCCCAACAAGTCCACACCTCAGAGCATCCCACCCAGACCCATCCCCCTATAACCCACGTACTCATTACCTCCCTGAAACACTACGGGCAATTTAGCATGGCCAATCCACCTAACCTGCACATCTTTGGACTGTGGGAGGAAACCAGAACACCCAGAGGAAACCTATGCAGACACAGGGAGAATGTGCAAACTCCACACAGACAGTCGCCCGAGGGTGGAATCAAACCTGGGTCCCTGGTGGTGTGAGGCAGCAGTGCTAACCACAGACCCACCGTGCCACCCCTGTTGTTTTGCTGTCAACAGGAGGCATCCTTTCCAACCTCTGCCTGGTTCAGCCACATCTGGAGTATTGTGTCTAGTTCTGGTCGCCTCATTACAGGAAAGATGTGGAAACGTTGGAAAAGGTTCAGAGGAGATTTACCAGGATGTTGCCTGGAATGGAGGGAAGGTCTTTCGAGGAAAGGTTGAGAGAGCTAGGGCTTTTCTCTTTAGAACGACAAAGGATAAGAGGTGACTTGATAGAGGTGTACAAAATGATCAGAGGTATAGATAGAGTGGGCAGCCAGAGACTTTTTCCTAGGGTGGAGGTAGCTATTACGAAGGGGCATAGTTTTAAAGTGTGTGGAGGTAGATATAGGGGAGACGTCAGAGGTAGGTTCTTTACTCAGAGAGTGGTAGGAGCGTGGAATGCATTGCCAGAGAGGGTAGTGGAGTCGGCCTCATTCGGGGCATTTTTGCGGCTATTCGACAGGCATATGGATGATAGTATGAGGTAGGGATGGAGGTTAGATAGACCTTTGGTTTAGGGTAAAAGTTCAGCACAACACCGTGGGCCGAAGGGCCTGTACTGCACGCTCCTGTTCTCTGTTCTATGCCTTGTCGAGACTGTTCCGGATTGTATGCACTTCAAGTCAGTCAGCCCCTGCTCTTCCCAACTTGAGTCGGAAACTAGTCCAGGCTGCCCAACCTTTCCTCACAATATCAGACACTCACTCCAGACATTCCACTCACCAGCCAAGGGGTGCTGGGGGAGCAGTGGATGCTAATCAACAGGGTGTTCCTTGCTCATGTTTGACTTCACCCTGATGAAGGATCAACACTCTGAAAGCTCGTGATTTCAATTAAAACTGTTGGATTATAACCTGGTGTCGTGTAACTTCTGACTTTATCCACCCCAGTCCAACA
Source organism: Rhincodon typus (assembly GCF_021869965.1). Lineage (NCBI taxonomy): Eukaryota > Metazoa > Chordata > Chondrichthyes > Orectolobiformes > Rhincodontidae > Rhincodon > Rhincodon typus. Next base: position 91,866,114 of record NC_063338.1, on the reverse strand, counting down.
CCGGCACCTCCACATCATGTTTGACCTAACACCATTAGACTCCTTGTCTAAAGAGAGAATTACTGGCATTGGAGGCACTCCAGAAAAAGTTCACTTGGCCAATACCAGCTATGGAGGGATTATATTAGGAAGGAGAGGTTGGGTAGATTGAGCCTGTACTCCCTGGAATATAGAAGAATTAGAGGCACCATTTCTGAAATGTAAAAAATTCTTCAAGGACTTGAGGATAGATAAGACAAGGTTGTTTCCCCTTGTGGAAGAATCAAGGATTAGAGGCATGCTCTCAGCATAAGGGGTTGCACATTTAAGATGAGATGCAAATCATAGAATCTTAGGGGTGGCATGGTGGTTCACGGGTTAGCACTGCTGCCTCACAGAACCAGCAACCTGGGTTCAATTCCAGCCTTGGGTGACTGTGTGGAATTTGCCCATTCTCCTTGTGTCTGTGCAATTTTCCTCTGGCTCCTCTGATTTCTTCTCAATGTCCAGGTTAGTTGGATTGGCCATGTTAAATTGCCTGTAGTGACTATGGAAATGTAGAGATAGCGTAGGGGGTGGGTCTGTGTGGGATGCTCTTTGGAGGGTTGTGTGGACTTGATGGGCTGAGTGGCCTGCTTCCATGCTGTAGGGATTCTATGAGGACAAATTTCTTCAATCAGAAGGTGGAGAATCTGTGGAATTCTCTACTTTGGCCTCAACCACTTTCTGTAGCAGAGAATTCCACAGACTCACCAACCTCTAAGTGAAGAAATTTCTCCTCATCTCAGTCCTAAATGGCCCGCTCTGTATCCTTAGACTGTGATGCCTGGTTCTGACACCGTGGTCATTGGGAACAGCCTTCCTGCGTTTACTTTCTAATCCTGTTAGAAATTTTTAAATTCATTCTTGGGACATGGGCACCACTTGCTGGGCCAGCATTTATTGTCTGTCCATAGCTGCCCTTGAGAAGGTGGGGGTGAGCTGCCTTCTTGAACCACTGCAGTCCATGTGCTGCAGGTAGACCCACAATGTCTTTATGAAGGAATTCCAGGATTTTGACCTAGCAACACTTAAGGAACGGAGATGTATTTCCAAGTCAGGATGTTTGTGGATGTGATGCCAATTAAACAGGCTGCTTTGTCCTGGATATGTCAAGCTTCCTGAGTATTTTTGGAGCTGCAATCATCTCTGGACTTGTGCCTCGTGGATGGTAGACAGGTTTTGGGGAGTCAGGAGGTGAGTTACTCACTGCAGGATTCCTAGTCTCTGACCTGCTCTTGTAGCCACAGCATTTATATGGCTAGTCCATTTCAGTTTATAGGAATTTTATCGACTTCAATGAGACCTACCCTCATCCTTCTAAACTCCACTTAATAAAGTCCCAACCAATCCAGTCTCTCTTCATATGTCAGTCTTGACATTCCCAGGAATCAGCCTGGTAAACCTTTGTTGCACTCCCTCCATCGCCAGAACATCCTTCCTTAGATAAGGAGACCAAAACTGCACACTATACTCCAGGTGTGGTGTCATCAAGGCCCCTGTACAATTACAGCATGACCCCCTGCTCCTGTAGACCAGAAACTGACAGGTACGGCCAGCACTTTAACTGGGATGAAGAGTGTGGAGAGAATTTATATCGGGTGAGAACAAGTTCAGCCAAGTGGAGGAGTGTGATGGTAAGTGGGTGGCGCCAAAGAAATTTTAAGAAGTCATCTTGAATCACTTAAATAGGTGCCACACATACTGCCAGACACTCTGCCACAATGGAGCCATGGAATGCTTGTAATTTAACATTTTTCTAAATTACAGCGATTATAGGGAGCCATTAATAACCAACGCTTACTTAACGCTTTCCTTATAAGCAAACACAGGCGACTACGATGTCTGTCACACAAACAACAAAAGGAAGATACAGTACGCCGCAATACACTTGTCACGTTACCATACATCAAGAACGTATCCGAACTGACCACAAGACTCCTACGGCCACTGGGCATCAGTATGGCACACAAACCTACATCAATGCCAACTGCCAGGAAGAGCCAAAGACCCCTCGCCCACTATGGACAGAACCAATGCAAGGACCACAACAAACATTACATTGGACAGACAGGAAGGAAACTGGCTAGGAGAATACATGAACAGCAACTAGAACAAAAAGACACACCCAATACTCACTCATCTCCATACACACAGACAAGGAGGACCACCAGTTTGATTGGGACAATGTCAGGACCCTAGGACAAGTCAAACAGCGACAAGCACGGGAATTTCTAGAGGCCTCGTTCTCCACCAAGAAGGCCATCAATAAACACGTATTATTAGATCTTACATACACACCACTGCAAAGAAAAACCGGAAATGAGGTAATCAATTCCAATGGACCCCAGAGTTTAAATATCAGTTGGGAAAACACAACGGTGCTTCATCGGAGGCTGCACTGATGATGCTACCCAGCAGGGCAATGAAACGTCTGCAGAACAACAAACCAGCTCGGCGAGCCAATCAACCTCAACACCCACAACCTGAGCTACAAATCTACACAAGAACATTAAAGCTCTTTCCAATACCAACTTGACTCACTTTCTGATCGAGGCGTTTTGTCACAGGCACAGCCCAGAGGCATTTCCTCACAATGTTGCACCCAATACATGAGAATCAGGAGCAGGCTCAGACCATTCAGCCCCTCAGTACTGTTCAACACCTTCTATCCCATGTATTAACATGGCATGGACATCAAACACTTGTTGTTTCTGTCATAAAACGTGCATTAATCTTATCATCATAGAATCCCTACAGTGTGGGGGCAGGCCATTTGGCCCATCAAATCCACACTCACCCTCCAAGAGCATCTCACCCAGACCCACCTCATCCATATAACCCTACATTTCCTATGGCTAATCCACTTAACCTGCATGGACTGTGGGAGGAAACTGAAGCACTTGGAGGAAAATTACCGAGGCACAGGGAGAATGTGCAAATTCCACACAGTCACCCAAGGCTGGGATTGAAACCAGGTCCTTGGTGCTGTGAGGCAGCAGTGCTGACCACTGAGCCACCGTGCCACCCCAATTCATGTGCAGTTTAATCTTATTGGGCAATATTGGTAAAGGTTTAACAATACAGGATGTTCCTTATGTGAATTAGACCAGGAGGAAACTGGGCCCTAGTAGATGCAGAGACCGAGACCTTGTAATTTTGTAATGAGTTAGTGATTTGCACGAAGGCTTGTGGTTCACAAGAAGAGAATGATCATTTTGTTTCTCCCAAAATTCCAGTGGAAGGACTAGCGCAGGTTAACTAGTGCAGGAGTGATAAGTCACTCCCTCAGCCATAAGACCAGGATGCACTGCGGCTGTACAGTGACCATGTAAGGATAGATGAATATGCCACTCCGCTACCTGATTATTTTTGGCAACGTGCAATATTTATTCAAAACAAATGAAATGGATGAGTTCAGTCAATGATGAAATACATGGAATGTGGAAGGAGATGATGTGGGCAGTTACTTGGACCATTTGCCCACGTATGGATATTTGGACAGAGAGGGTATTTTGATTTAGTTCACAATGGATTAAAAAAAAATACCTTCACACATTTTGTAGAAAAGACTAACCCTGGAGGTGATTTTTCACTTAGGAAGAGTTTGGCGTTGTCAAATTGGAACAGCCTGTAAAATAGGACAGCTACATTTAAAAAATGCAAAATCCTGCAGATGCTGGAAAGCTGAAACAGACGCAGAGAATGCTAGAGAAACTCAGCAAGTCTGGCAGCATACGTGGAGAGAGAAAAACAGAGTTACTGTTATGGCTCCTCTTAGGAACTTCCAGAAGAAGGCTCACACCAGACTTGAAATGTTAACTCTGTTTCTCGCTCCATAAATGGGATGGTAAGACTTACTGCATTGGAGGTCTTGTGGTAGTGACCCTGCCTCTGAACCAAAAGATCTAACACTCAAGTTCCACCACAGTAAATGCTGAAATTTGAATCCAATAAAAATCTGCAATTACAAGTTAGTTTAATAATGACAATGTAACCATTGTTGATTGTCGTAAAAACCCATCTGGTTATATAGTCATAGAGTCATAGGGCTATACAACATGGAAACAGACCCTTCGGTCCAACTTGTTCATGCTAGCCAGATATCCTACATAAATCTAGTCTCATATGCCAACATTTGGCCCATATCCCTCTAAACCCTTCCTATGTACATGTTCATCCAAGTGCCTTTTAAATGTTGTAATTGTACCAGCCTCCACCACTTCCTCTGGCAGCTCATTCCATACACACACCACCCTCTGTGTAAAAAAGCTGCCTCAAAGGTCCCTTTTAAATCTTTCCTCTCTCAGCGTAAACCTATACCCTCTAGTTTTGGACTCCCCTACCCTGGGGAAAAGACATGGTGGCTCAGTGGTTAGCACTGCTGCCTCACAGTGCCAGGAACCTGGGTTCAATTCCATCCTTGGGTGACTGTCTGTGTGGAGTTTACACATTCTCCCTGTGTCTGTGTGGTTTCCTCCCACAGTCTAAAGATGTGCAGGCTAGGTGGATTGGCCATGCTAAATTGCCTGTAGTGTTCATGGATGTGTAGATTAGGGGGATGGGTCTGGGTGGGATCCTCTGAAGGTCGGTATGGACCTATTGGGCCACAGGCCCTGTTTCTACACTGTAGGGATTCTATGAAATGATTCTCTGAAGACCTTGTCTATTCACTGTATTCATGACTTTATAAGTCTCCGTAAGGTCACTTCAGCAAAGTCCTTTAAGGAAGGAAATCTGCCATCCTTGCCTGGACTGGCCTATAAGTGACTCCAGACCCACAGCATTGTGGTTGATTCTTAATAGCTCTCTGGGCAGTTAGAGGTGAGTGATAAATTCTGGCCTAGTGAATGAATAACAAAAAATTTTACAATCAACAGCGAACATCCCCCCTGCTGTCCTTATGATGGAGGGAAGGTTCTTGATGAAGAAGCTGAAGACGTTTATTGCTGGAGGTATCTGAGGCACAGGTTCAAGTCCCACCAGGTAGATGGGGGAATGAAATTCAGTTTATACATATATCTGGAACAAAAAGATTATCTCAGTCGTGGTAGCTATGTTACTATTAGATTGCCATCAGAAACCATTTGGTTTATGTCTTTCATTTATTATCCTTACCCAGTCTCGGCTGGTTGTGACTCCAGGCCTACAGTAATGTTGTTAGCTCTTCGCTTGCCTAAACATGTACAATGAGCACCCACAATCCAGACAAAAACAAAACTCATTCACCTTCGACTAATTTTTCACCCACAACCCCATTTCTCTTTTCTCCATAGAATCATTTGTGGTGTTTTCTCCAAATGCTGTTTCTTTGGGATTTTCGTTTTAAAATCCCCTCTTCGTTCACTGGCCAGTTGTGAACGCAGTCTAAGCTGCAGGGTTCCTGTTGCCAGTTAATGATGTGCCACTCCACCCACCTTAGGGTCCAGTAAGGTATCACTCATCCATTGACTGAGGAAATGATTAACCAGAATGGAAAGCTTCAAAGCCTCCTAACAGCCAGGGTCTCTCTTTGGGAGTCAAAAGCTAATTCTTTTGGAGAATGTGAACGGACAAAGATAGATGAGACAGTTCCCACACCGAAATTCTGCTGTCACAGCCTTGTGTGAGTCATCAGCCCATGGGGTCAGGGATGCGGGGGGTTCTAGGGGGTGGGGGTGGGGTGAGTGGGATTATTGAAATGACATGGGATGGGGAGACCTGCTGTTCCCTCACATGCCAACTGTCTCCCTCTCGGGAAATACGGTAGCCGAGGAAACCCAGGGTTCACACGGAGTATGAGTCTGCCTGCCTTCTGTTGCTGTTCCTTAACTACACACATGGAATTCCACGGTGTTTCCGGCACAGAATGAGGCTGTTCGGCCCAACCAGCCCATGCTGATGACTATGCTCCACTCGAGTCTCCTTCCTCTTTACTTCATCTCAGGCTACTACCAGGTGCTTATCCAGCTTCCCCTTCCATGCACCATTGGAACTTTGGAGAAAAAGTAGGCCATTCAGTCCATTCAGTTTACTCTGCCATTCCAGATCACAGCTAAGCATCTATGTCAATGCCATTTTCTCGCACTACCTGACCCCTCCATGTCATTAGCATTCAGAAATCGAACAATTTCTATCCTGAGCATTCTCAATGGCTGACCCTCCACGTCCCTCAGAATAGATAATCGATGTTATTTATCTCAACCTACTCTTGCTATGATAATGGAGCACTATACGGTAACAGTTCTTTTAGGTCTTTTTTTAATAGCAATATTTTTGCCAAATTCCCTTTTGGGTTAGTTTAATGGTTTTTTCTAGTTTATCATCTCCCCAACAAATGGAAAAATCCTCATTATGATGGTCCTATAAAACCCTTTTATTCTTAATGATTCGTATCGGGTCACCCTTCACTAGAAGTGCCCCAGTCTGTTGAATCTATCCCGGTATATATAACTTCTGAGTTCTGATACCATTCCTTGTAAATCATTGTCGCACCTTCTCCAGTTCTTCTTCTTTATTTTTATAAAACCCAATAGAATAGACCAAGATACTTTTTAGAGGGTGTGGAAGCTTGTAAATGTCAATGTTCAAAGATATTTTTGCTTACACAAGAAACGCTGAAACGCTAGTATGTGGGTGCAGCCAGCAGTTTAGGAGAGGCAGTAGTGTAATTGATTTATCACTGGACGAGAGATCCACAGACCCAGAGTAATGTTACAGAGACAAGGGTTTGAATATCACTATTGCAGGTGGTGAAATATGAATTCAATGAAAATCTGGAGATAAAAGCTAGTCTAATGCTGACTGTGTAATTACTGTCAATTGTTAAAATCCCATCCAGTTCACTAATGTCCTTTGGGGAAGGAAACTACCATCCTTCAGAGATAGCCAGAACTGCAGATTTTGGAGACAGAGACAACACAGCGTGGAGCTGGAGGAACACAGCAGGCCAGGCAGCATCAGAGGAGCAGGAAAGTTGGTGTTTCGGGTCGGGACCCTTCTGCAGAAGCTGCCTGGCCTGCTGTGTTCCTCCAGGCCCACACTATGTTGTTTGAAACTGCCATCCTTACCTGGTCTGACCTACATGTCACTCCAGACCCACAGCAAATGTGGTTGACTCTTAACTGCCCTCTGGGAATGGGCAATGAAGTGCTGATCCATGCAATAATGTATATCCCTTGAACAACTTAGGAAAGTTGGCTTTTAATGAAGGGACTCGGTGTATAAGAAAAGCGCTTGGTGTCTTGCTGAAACTGTACAAGGTTTAAGAGTTTCAACTATGGAGACTGGGGTTGGTTCCATTGAGCAGAGGAAATTTAGAGGGGACATGATTGACATGTATAAAGTTATGAGGGACATTGATAGGGTAGGCAGGAAGAAACTTTCCCCCTTGATCGAGGGATCAATGACTAGGGGCATAGGTTTAAGATAAGGGGCAGAAAGTTTAGCGGAGATGTGAGGAAGAAAATAGACAGTGGTGGGAATCTGGAACTCACTGCCTGTAAGGGTGGAAGAAGCAGAAACCCTTATCACATGTCAGAAGCATACAGATGTGCTCTTGCAATGCTAAGGTGCACAGGTAATGGGCCATGTGCTGGAAAATGGGATTAAAATAGGTGCTTGCTTTTGACTGGCACAGGCTTAATGGGCAGAAGGACCTTTTCCTGTGCTGCAGATCTCTGTGACTATTTCCCTCTCCATTGACATTGCATGATCTGTGTTTCTCCAGCACTTTCTGTTTTTATCTGATGATAAATTTAATAAGCTATCAGCATCCCGTCACCAAGGTGTGAATTAACTGTATGTCAAAGTTATGCTCCTATTTTTGAGGGCTAACAAATTTAACCTCAGTCCCTTAGTCAAACTTGGATCAGCACTTTCAGTCAGATGGCGTTGCGGATTCAAGTCAGGCATGGGATTTTGAGCGTGAAATCGGGAATAATACTTTACTGCAGCACCAAGGGAGTGCCACGCGGTTGTAGGGGCTATATTTCAAATGAGACACGAAACCAACATCTTATACAGTCCGTTTCAAGTGAGGGTGGCACTAGTGTCTAAGACACTATTCAAATGATCCTAGGTAGGCTGCTGAAACTCTCCTTCAAACTGCTGTTACTAAATCTGAAAAATCAGTTCAGTCATACCAGACTGGAAACATTAACTCTGTTTCTTCCTTCACAGATGATGCGTCTCCTCAACATTCTGTGCATTTTGTTTCAAAGCTCCAGCATCTTCTTTTATTTCACTAAGTCAGATTGTCCGGTCATGATCGCATTTCTATCCATGGGAGCTTGCTGCGTACAAATTGACTCCTCCATTGCTTAAATCACAAAAACAGTGACCACGCTTTTAGAAGTATTTAATCGGTAATGGACCTCAGCATGCCCTGAGGTCAGAAAGATGCTACAGAAATGCAAATCCTTTTGTGGAGCTGCAGGTTCATATTTTAGCATCAGACCAGTGGATATGAGGCAAAATGAGGTCAACCATGTGCAAACTGGGGTCAGGCCAAATTGCTGTAGTAATGGCTGTATCAGAGAAATCAATGAACTGATAGAATGTAATTGGTACAATATGTGAGCAATGATATTTAAAAGCATGTGCAGCTTGATAAGACAGGGTTGTGAAATGTGCACGAACCCAGGCTGGGCTCAAAATGATGTACCTGACGGTTTGGCAGGGCCTTAGGAGACCCCTGTTCTGCGCCAACTTCATTCAACCTACTCGCCATATCTTTTAGATAAGCATCTTTTATTATTCTTGATTTCTGCACTTTGTTTAACCTCAGCAGGAGAAGATCGGAGTCTGAATCCAACCAATTCTCCTGCAGCTGGTGAGAACTCAGTAACGATGAGCCTGTTGGCTTGTGATAAAAACCCACAACTTCATTCATGTCCTGCAGGGAAGAAAATCTGCCATCCTTACACAGTCTGACTGATATGAGACCAATGAGTTGTAGGATTTAAAATCGGCCATTCGGCCCATCCAGTCTGCTCTGCCATTCAATGACATCATGGCTGTTCTGATAATCTTCAACTCCATTTCTTGGCTTTTCCCCATAGCCCTTGATTAAAAATCTACCAGTTCACTGATGTTATGGCAAAGTTCCAGAGGAGGTATAATGTGATCTGCAGCCTCGTAACTCAGGGTTAGCAACATGAACACCGCACCTCAACAACCTCTTAGAAATGAGCCAGAGTTTATTCAGAAGTGCTCGTACACATAACTGAACGGCAATTTTCCCACCACCAAATCACCCGTGCTACTTTTCATACATTATCTACCATCACCTGTGTGTTTAAGCGACCAAATTCCCCTGCCCTTTTCTGAAATCCATTCACTGATTGTGGGCATCGCTGGCTAGACAGCATTTATTGTCCATCCCTACTTGCTCAGAGGGCAGTTAAGAGTCAACCACATTGCTGTGGGTCTGGAGTCACATGTAGGCCAGACTAGATAAGGATGGCAATTTCCTTCCCTAAAGGACATTAATGAACCAAATTGGTCTTCACAACAACGTCAGCATTAGATTCTTCCAGATTTTTATTCATCTCAAATTCCACCATCTGCCATGGCAGGATTTGAACCCGGCTCCTCAGAACTCGCTGCTCCAGGGCTCACAGCCCACTCGCTGCTCCAGGGCTCACAGCCCACTCACTGCTCCAGGGCTCACAGCCCACGTGCGGCTCCAGGGCTCACAACCCACTCACTGCTCCAAGGCTGACAGCCCACTCACTGCTCCAGGGCTCATAGCCCACACACTGCTCCAAGACTCACAGTCCACTCGCTGCTCCAGGGCTCACAGCCCACCTGCGGCTCCAGGGCTCACAACCCACACACTGCTCCAGGGCTCACAACTCATTCGCTGCTCCAGGGCTCACAGCCCACGTGCGGCTCCAGGTCTCACAACCCACACACTGCTCCAGGGCTCACAACTCACTCGCTGCTCCAGGGCTCACAGCCCATGTGCTGCTCCAGGGCTCACTACTCGCGGTGTTCTGGAGCTCCCCGAGCGTGCCTGCAGGCCCCAGAGCACAAGACCACCCTGCCCGTGCTGGTTCCACTGTGGGACTCAGCCCGAGCTCTCATCCATCCATTGCGGGACTCAGCCGCTTAGTTTGCAATCACTCTCCGGGGGTGGGGGTGTTGGAGATAGGGAGAACCAGAAAGATGAGAGTAAAAAGGAGGGAAAAAAGGTTAAGTGACTGGTGAGCAGTGGAGCTCCGACCAGAACGTCCTCTCTGCTGCTAGCTTGATGACTTTAAAGGGATATGGAATACTGTAATGGAGACAGTTTTAGTATGGAAGGGCACAATGTGTTGGTGCAGGCTTAGAGGGCCAAAGGGCCAGTCCCTGTACTGTAATGTTCTTTGTTCTAGAGAGTGGTTCATGTGTGGAATGAACTGCCAGAGAAAGTGGTGGATGCAGGTACAGTTACAACATTCAAAAGGTATTTGGATAAGTACATGAATAGGAAAAGTTTGAAGGGATATGGGCCAAGCGCAGGCAGGTAGGACTAGTTTAAAGTTTGGGAACATTGTCGCCACTGACTAGATGGGCCGTAGGGTCTGTTTCCATGCTGTATGACTCTATGATTCTATAACTATGAAATGTAAAGGAGCAGTTGTGAAAGGCAGACTGGCAAATGCTCTAGGACACAGATAAATGTAGCAAGTGTGATTTGTGCGGATACATTTAAGGGAAAGCAGGGTACACAGTCAAAGGAATGGAAAGACATACTTTTAGGGTCTGATGTATCAGGATAGGAAAAGGCTTGTGCAGCGTATGAACACAATCCAGCTAGCATGGCCCAGATAGACCAAGTGGTCTGGCTCTGTGCAGTAAATAATGGAGCACATACTCTATGTTAAAAAAAACTTCCTTTCGAAGGCAGAACAGCAATTTACATATACATATTAATCAATTAAAACCTGTTAAATTATGAAAGATTTAACAGCATCTTAGGTTTGTTTAGTACATCCTCATCAGTTGCATGATCCTTTGATCTTTTACTTATAAATTCGGTGTTCTGTGTGCTTCTTTCTCACTTCACCTGACAAAGGGGCTGCACTCCGAAAGCTTGTGTTTGCAAACAAACTCGTTGGACTATAACCTGCTGTCGTATGATTTCTAACCTTGTCCACCCCAATCCAACACCGGTACCTCCGCATCACAACAACGCCAGAGAGAGAGAGAGAGAAAAAGGCGAGACAGTACGAGATAAATTGAACACTGAGAAGAGGAACAGAGTTGAAAGCAGTGAGCTCAGAGCAGGCCATATTCTGCATCAAAGCCATGGCACAATAGGATGTGTGAGGCTAAGCAGAAACTCAGCCTGTTCCATGGAAAGGACAAACAAGGCCTGCTCACCCTTCATTGCAGAGTGATATACGACCAATAAGAGCCAATTAGAGGTGTACCTCCTATCTTCAGGCTGCTCGTGTTGTACTCACTTCCCAGATGCTCCCGTGCCCTCAACCTCCCCCCAGCCCTTGACCCAGCTCTCAGAAGGTGCTAGGCTCAGGTGCCAGCTGGTCGATAGTGGTGAATGACTTAAGTGATCTCGAAGGAAAATATTTCATCATCAGCGCTTAGTGTCGTCGCTTTCAATCAATCAGCAACCAAACGATTTCAGAACAGACTGTTTGTCTTTTACAAGCAGACCCTCAGTTTAATGCCATCAATATCCCATCCCATGAATGAAAGAAAGAGTTCCAATATCTTTCTTAAAACATTTCAGAATCTGTTGTGCTGTTGGTGTTCTGATTTAAATTTGATTTTGTCACTTCCACTTCAGAGGGATAGAATTGAACAGCAGTGATGGGATATTAAACAAGCATAGAAAATAAGCTAGGCCACACTTAGAATATTGGGTACACTAGGTTATGGGACCTAGTGCTGCAAAGTGGGTCTCATGTAAATTTACTTTAGCATTGGCTGTACTGACTAGATGGGCCAAAAAGCCTCATCTGTACCAAATGATTCTCTGAATTCTCCACAGCCTCCATAACATAACTCAGATGTAACATTGCTCCCAAAGAAACAACAAGACTTTATACAAGGATGGCACCTAGAGTTAAATCCATCAAGAAAGATTGAACAGTCTAGTGTTCTTTAAGGGATGATCTGATTGAAGTCAACAAGATTATGAATTTTTTTTGTTATTTTTTGATGAGATTTGGGAGCCACAGGCAAGATTTGTTGCCCAACCTTAGGGATAGAGTCATACAGCACGAAAACAGACCCTTCGGTCTAACCAGTCCATACCGAAAGTAATCCCAAACTAAACTAGTCTGACCTGCCCACTCCTGGCCCATATCCCTCCAAACCTTTCCTATTCATGTATTTATCCAAATGACTTTCAAACATTGTAATTGTACCCACATCCAGCAGTTCCTCTGGAAGTCATTCCATATGCAAACCACCCTCTGTGTAAAAAATTTGCCCCTCAAGTCTTTTTTAAATCTCTCTCCTCTCACCTTAAAAATGTCCCCCCTAGTCCTGAAAACCCAGCCTAGGGAAAAGACAACTACCATTAATTCTATCTGTACCTCTCATTATTTAAACTTCCATCACATCACCTCTCAACCTCATAAGCTCCAGTGAAAAATCCTTGAATCAAGTGACTTGCTAGATCATTTCAAAGGTCAATAAAGACTCATCCGCATTGCTATGGATCTGGAGTCACATACAGGCTAGGTCAAATAAAGATGGAATTTGAATTCAAGAAAAAGAAACTAGAATCAAGAGCCAAATGATGACTATGAATCCATTGCCAATCGTTGGAAAAACCCATCTAGTTCACAAGTCTCCGTTAGGGAGGGAAACCGCCATCCTTACCTGGTCTGGCTTACATGTGACTCCAGACAACTGTCTGTGTGGAGTTTGCAAGTTCTCCCCGTGTCTGTGTGAGTTTCCTTCGGTTTCCTCCCACTGTCGAAAGATGTGCAGGTTAGGTGGATTGGCCATGCTAAATCACCCAGAGTGTGCAGGGATATGCAGGCTAGGTGGATTGGCCATGTGAAATGCAGGGTTACAGGGATAGGATATGGGGCGGGGTCTGGGTGAGATGTTCTTTAGAGGATTGGCGAGGACTCAATTGGCCAAATGGCCTACTTCCACACTGTAGAGATTCTATGATTCTTCACTGTCTTTTGGGCAATTGGGGGTGGGCAACAAATATTGGCCTAGCCAATGATGCACACATCCTGGGAATGAATGTTTTAAAATGTGGCAGATTTCCTTTCCAAAGGTCAATAATGAACCAGGTGGCAGTTTTACAGAGACTACCTTTCAATTCTGGATTTATTTTGAATTTTAGTTCCATCAGCTGCCATGATCAGATTTGAACTCATGATCCTAAAGTGTTAGGTTGGGTCTCTGGATAACTTGTTAACACTACAGCACCATCTCACAATTATCACAGGGAATTGGACCTGGAGTAGACCATTCATAGAGTCACAGAGTTGTACAGCACAGAAACAGATCCTTCAGTCCAATTCGTCCATGCTGACCAGATATCCTACATTAATCTAGTCCTATTTGCCACATTCAGACTCTCAAGCCTGCTCCACCATTAAATAAGTTCATGGTTGATTTGACTATGGGGACTCAATCCCACTTTCCTCTCTGTCAGCATCACCCTTGACTCCCCTTAATCAAAAACTGTATAACTCAGCCTTGAAAATATACATCGGGTGAATATCTGATCAACAACAAAGGTTTGTTGGCCCATTATCTAGTGACTAATTGCTGACGACAACGGCCTTTTGCTTGCAAACAGCCATGTGATTGGTTCTCAGGTAACTGAATAGCTTGGGGTTGGGAATAAGATACAGACCTCCATCACTTCAGGACGAGTAGTAACTGCCGATGCTGGAGAATCTGAGATAACAAGGTGTAGAGCTGGATGAACACAGCAGGCCAAGTAGCATCAGAGGAAGG
>NC_063338.1:91821702-91851773 GCF_021869965.1 Rhincodon typus | reverse complement strand
GAAACGTCAGCTTTCCTGCTCCTCTGATGCTACTTGGCCTGCTGTGTTCATCCAGCTCTACACCTTGTTATCTCCACCACTTCAGGAGCTGGCTCTCTGCTCTCTGCAGTCAAAAGCCACTTTGTACCTGAAAAAAACTACAGTATATCTTTCCTTCCACAGCTGCGATAAACTGAAACTTTTAATGGGCCAGTCAGAGACATTTTTTTTAAGTGAACCAGCCACCTGTGCCTCTTGCAAACTGGTGGAAGCGTTCGGAAAAATAAAAGCCAAGAAGAAACCTTCAGGTCAGCAAGAAGCAAATCAACAGATCCTGTGAACAAAGACTAAAGAACTGTTTTCCCAGTTTCCCTTTCATCTATCATTTATTTTTGTTTCCTGTCTGTCTATCCATGTACATGTGATTTAAAGGGGAACTTATAAGGGGATTAGAGTTTTAATTTGTGATGTTGCATGCCAACGTTTATAATTATTTACATGTAGTAGGAGTTTAATTACTTATAATAAATAGAAATTCTTGTTACATACAAAAGCCTGGTCCATGCTTTCTATCAGCCTGGATCTGAAAAGTCAGTAAATTGGGGATTTTTAAGCACTTCAGTTAAATTCTGTAACTTGTATGATGTTCCAAGCGTAGTGAAGTTTGATTTTCAGTGCCCTATCCCAATGAGCTGTGACAGTCTTAAATCTGTGACCTTTTTTATTTTTGAAACTTGGTCCCTGAGTTCTAGATTCATAGAACATAGAACAGTACAGCACAGTGCAGGCCCTTCGGCTCATGATATTGTGCCAACCTATTATCCTACTCTAAGATCAAACTACCCTGCATACCCTACATTTTACTATCCTCTGTGTGCCTATCCAAGAGTCGCTTAAAAGTCTCTAAAGTACCTGACTCCACTATCACTGCCGGCAGCGCATTCCACACACCCACCACACTCTGTGTAAAGAGTCTACCTCCGACATCTACCCTATACCTTCCTCCAATCACCTTAAAATTATACCCCCTCATAATAGTCATTTCCGCCCTGGGAAAAAAGTCTCTGGCTATCCACTCTATCTGTGCCTCCCATCATCTTGTACATCTTGTACATCATCTACAAGGATCCTGAAAGCATCTCCCATATCGAATCTCATCAAAATGTTATAAATTCTGGGTAAAACTACAGCAGGGTCCATAAAACAAAAGTAATAGTTCCAGCACAGGAATCAGGACAAACCCAGTTGCCTAGGGGGTGGTTAGAATGTGGAACACATTACCAAAGCCAGTAATTTTAGCAAACTGTGCTCAAGGGACACAATGGTATGACGGTAATGTCACCCTGGGTGGCACAGCAGCTCAGTGGTTAGCACCGCTGCCTCACTGTACCAGGGAACAGGGTTCGATTCCACTCTTGGGCAACTGTCTGTGTGGAGTTTGCATGTTCTCGCCGTGTCTGCGTGGGTTTGCTTCGGTTTCCTCCCACAGTCCAAAGATGAGCAGGCTGGGTGGATTGGCTGTGAGGTACGTAGGGTTACAGGGATATAAAGGGTGTTGGGGCTGGGTGGGATGCTCTTCAGAGGCTGGGTGTGGACTTGATGGGCCGAATGGGCTGCTATCACACTGCAGGGATTCTATGATTGGTCGTCTAAAGACCCTATTGTCCAGCAAGTCCAAAGTTAAAGGTTCAAATCCCACTGTGGTTTAGAGGATTTCTACGTTTCTATCAAGAAGGAGTTGGATATAATTCTTAAGCTAAAGGGATCAAAGTGCATAAGGGAGAAAGTTGGAACAGGGGATTGAGATGGATGGTCATCCATGATCATGTTGAAAGGTGGAGAAGGCTTGAAAGGCTAACTACATAAAAACATAGAAGACAGGAGCAGGAGGAGGCCATTCTGCCATTCTTCATAGTCATGGCTGATTGTCCAACTCAATAGCCTAATCCTGCTTCCTCCCCATAACCTTTGATCCCATTCACCCCAAGTGCTATATCCAGCTGCCTCTTGATTACATTCAATGTTTTGGCATCAACTACTTCCTGTGATAATGAATTCCACAGTCTCACCACTCTTTGGGTGAAGAAATGTCTCCTCATCTCCATCCTAAATCGTCTACCCCGAATCCTCAGACTGTGACCCCTGGTTCTGGACACACCCACCATCGGGAACATCCTCCCAGCATCTACCCTGTTCAGTCCTGTTAGAATTCTATAAGTCTCTATGAGATCCCCATGAATCATCTGAACTCCTGGCCTAATCCTGTTGCTATGTGGGCACTGTTGGCTGGGCCAGTATATATTATTCACTCCTAATTGCCCTGGAGAGGGTGATGGTAAGCTTTGCTGAATGCTGCGAAAGGCCAAGTATATTTTGTTCCTGCCCCTGTTTGCGAGTTTGCAGCCTTCATGTGGTCCACATGCTTGTTCAGGACTGCCTCACCTATCTGAACTATATGCATCACTGGACCTGACCTCATGTCGACTGTGCCGCTTACCCATGCAGGGCCAATCCCATGGTTCCGACACTAAACTTCATCCCCTGAAGTAAACTGTCTCTCTCGCTTAGAAGAGTCTTCTATCTGGTATTGATGTTTCACCAACCCCTCCAGGTCTGGGAAGATCAGATTGAACCTGGCGTAGTATTCTCCCCATTAGCAACCCTGCTGGAGCTATCCCTGTAGCTGAGTGAGGGGTGACCCGATAATCAAACAGGAACTGGGACAGTTTGGTATCGAGTGAAGGCGTAGGCTGTTTCATTAAGTTTGCCTTGCTGTGCTTATATGCCAAAAGCTGTTTGAATTTAGGAAAAATTTACCCTGCTGGTAAATAACGTTCTGTTGTCTTTGGCCAATACCTCTGGGAGTCCATGTATTGCAAATGCTGCTCGCAACTTTTCAATTGTTTTCCCCGTGTTTGACAAATGAACTCAATGAGCATCCAACAACTTTGAATGGGCATCCGCGGTGATTAAAAACGTTGGGCCCATGAAAGGACTGGTATAGTCACGTGTAACCGAGCCAGGGTTTACCCAGCCATTCCCACTATTGTGGGGAGCCGTCAGCAGTAATTTTTGTCCTTGTTGGCACTTTGGGCACTGCCCCATCAACGCGACTATGTCTGCACCTAATCCTGGCCACCAGACATTATTTCTCACCAACATCTTCATTCTGGAGACTCCTGGATGACCCTGGTGGAGTTCAGCCAGAATTTGGCGGCGACCTTTGCTCGGGTCAACCACTCTTGCTCCCCGTAGTAATATGCCACCCTCTACTGTGATCTGGTCTCTCTGGGTCCGAAAAGGTTTCAGTTCTGGTTGCGATGGCCCTTCTGTTTCCCCCTTCACCAGCAGGTATTTTAGTTTTGCCAGGGGAGATCTTTTTTGTGTCCACAGTCTGATATCGTCAGCGGTGACCGGCAGGGCATCCAGAAAGTTTAAAACCAGAGCGCACTCTTTCACTGGCGGTATCTGCCAGCAGGAGGCAGCATAGGCATCCACATTTGCTACTTGGCCTCCCAGCCAGTGTTCCAACGTGTAATGGTACATACTCAGATTAAGACCCCACTGCGGAATCTGAAGCTATGGGCGACATTTCCTGTTCTCTTTAAGCAGCCCTAGCAGGGCCTTGTGGTCTGTTACTATTACAAATTTACATCCGTAAAGGTATTGGTGGAACTTCTCACATTAAATATAACCGCTGAATCTTCCTTCTCTATCTGGGCATAACTTCGTTCGGCATCAGCCAAAGTCCAGGAAGCATACGTTATCAGGCATATGCTGGACCACCGATGAGCCAACACTATCCCGATCATACATCTTGGCTACGAGACTATTTCCATGACTGACCCTTCTGAAATAGCAGGGTGCCAGGCAGGAGGCTAGGTTACATCTGAATTTTCTGTAATAATCCAACAACCCAAGGAAGGGCCTAAGATCCGCTACAGACATGGGAACTGGGGCAGCTTTGATCACTCTCACTTTCTCTTTCACTGGGTGTAACCCAGTCTTGTCAACTCTGCAGCCCTAGTAGGTCACTTGGGCTGTCTGGAACGCACATTTTTCCCTTCTAAGGCATACACTGCCTTGGGGAAACACCCAAGGACCATCTCCAAGCCCTCTAAGTGCTCTTTATTGGTGTACTCTGTTATTAGCAAGTCATCTAGATAAATGACGGCCTGGGATAGACCTTGTAAAATGTTCTCTATTATCTGCCAGAAAATGGCATAGGTCGATAACACCCCAAAAGGCAGTCTTGTATGTTGGCACAAACCCTTATGGGTATGGGTGGAGACGATGGCCTTGTGGTATTATCACTGGACTGGTAATCCAGAGATCCAGGTAATGTTCTGGGGACCTGGGTTTGAATCCTGCCACGGCAGATGGTAGAATTTGAATTCAATAAAAATCTGGCATTAAGAACCTAATGATGACCAGGAATCCATTGTCGATTGTTGGAAAAACCCGTCTGGTTCACTAATGCCCTTTAGACATGTAGGCCAGACTAATGCCTGGTCTGGCCTACATGTGACTCCAGACCCACAGCAATGTGGTTGACTCCTAACTGCCCTCTGGGCAATTAGGGATGGGCAATAAATGCTGCCTACCCAGCGATGCCCTCATCCCATGAACGAATAAAGAAAAGAAAACTGTAGCGTACTTCTGGGAAGCCCTTATCTAATCGTGGTGCGCATGTCTCTTGTCCAGCTCCATGAAGGACAGCAACCCACCAGCAACTCCCCCCCACCCCCGCCAGCTTTACATAAAGAACTTCAATGTGAGGGACTGGGTATTTATCCAGCTATGAGAAGCAGTTTATCATTTGTTTGAAATCCCCACAAAGGCGAATCAGCCTTTCAGTTTTCACAATCTGTATAACCGGTGCTGCCCCTTCCACAAACTGGACTGATGATTCATAAAAAGCGAAAGAACTGCGGATGCTGTAAATCCGGAACAAAAACAGCAGTTGCTGGAAAAGCTCAGCAGGTTTGGCAGCATCTGTGATAAAAATATCAGATATACCGCTTCGGGTTTGGTAAGGAAGAGTCAACAGATCTGAAACGTTAACTGTGGTTTAATGATTTTTTTAGCTTCTCAGCTTCCTGATTTCTGTTTTTACTTTTGCTGGTTTGGCAAAAGGCATTGGGTGGGCCTTGCAGAATCATAGAAATGCTTCCTCGTCAATGTGGAAGGTGGCCTTGGTCCCTTTGATAGTCCCTAGACCTTCCTGAAAAACATCCAAGTAGTTAATTAGGACTTCACTCAAGCAGCCATTTTCTAAATGAAAGATGCTGAGCCAATCAAGTTGAATCTTTCATAACCAGTTCCGCCCCATCAAGCTTGGGGGCCCAAGCCTTTTACTGTAATCAGTGGTAACTGAACCAGCTGCTTTTCATATGAGACTGTAACCAAATTTGTCCCCTTAATCCGTAGGGGTTGCCCAGTACAGGTTCTCAGTCTAGCTGAGGTCTTGCACACACTTAAGGTTTGGAATACAGAGCCAGTTTGGTAAAGACGGGTTCTGTGATCACTGATGGAGCCATATCAGTCTCCTTTAGAATTGGGTGACCACTTAACCAGACATTTGTATCGATTGGTTCTGATTTGGATGTTGCTAAGCAATTTAACTGTTCCAAACCAGATGTAGGTGGGCTTTCCAGTGTGTGCACTCTCCTGGATACCAACCTATGACTTCTCTTACTCAATTCAGGCCTAGTGGGGCACTTTTGCTCTCTCGAGTCTGCATACTGGCAGAAACCACAACAATCTACCACCAGGACCCTTGAGAAATTTTAACTGAAATGTGGCCAGGTAAGTTGGAACAGACATTAAGAAGGCTCATAAGATCTTTGGATTTATAAATAAAGGCATAAAGCATAAAAGCAAGGAAGTGATGCCACACCTTGGCAAATCATTGGTCAGACCACATTTGGGATATTGTGTTCAGTACTGGGCACCTTATTTAAAGAAGGATGTTAAAGTACTGGAGAGAGTTCAAAGGAGATTTACTAGAATGACACCAGGATCAAAGGATTTTAGATCCAAGAAAATATTGTAGAAAGTGAGCTTATTATCGTTGGACCAGCGGAAATTAAGAGATGACCTTATTGAGGTGTTCAAACTTCTGAACAATTTTGACAAGGTAAAGAAGGATATTCTGGTTTCCACTAGTTGGTATGTCAGTAATTAGGGGTCACAGTTTGAAGATTGTCAGCAAAAGACCTAGGAGTGAGATGATGAGAAACTTCTTTACTCAGAGAGTTGTTAGGATTTGAAATGAGCTGACTGGGAGAGTGGTGGAGGAGGATTCCGCAGGAGGTTTCAAAAGAGAGCTGGATATATATTTGAAAGGGATGATATTAAAGGGCTATGGAGATAGGGCTGGAGAGTGGGACTAGCTGGCTAGCTCTTTCAGAAGACGGTACAAACACAATGGATTGAATGGTCTCATTCTGTAGTATAAAAGTCTATGATTATATGATTCTAATTTCTGCTGGTATGCGTCTCCAGCATTTTCAGTTCATATTTCTGATCTCCACCATTGATGTTAGAAATAGTAAGCAAGAACATTTCTTTGTTCATCACCTAAGCCTGAGTTATATGCCCACACTTCTACACAACCTGTTTTGTTTTTATTTACTCATGCAGGTGCAGCAGGCAGAAAAGAAGGCAAATGGTATGTTGGCCTTCATTACGAAAGGTTTCGAGTCCAGGAACAGGGATGTGTTGTTGCAGTTATACAGGGCCTTGGTGAGACCACTCCTAGAATATTGTGTGCAGTTTTGGTCTCCTTTTCTGAGGAAGGATGCTCTTGCTCTCGAGGGAATGTGGCAAAGGTTTACCAGGCTGATTCCGGCGATGGTGGGTCTGACGTATGAGGAGAGATCGACTAGGTTAGGATTGTTTTCAGTAGAGTTCAGACGGTTGAGGGGGGGATCTCAGAGACTTATAAAATTCTAACAGGATTGGACAGGGTAGTTGCAGGGAGGATGTTCCCAATTGTGGGTGTGTCTGGAACCAGGGGTCAAAGTATGAGGATTCAGGGTAGATGATTTAGGAATGAGATGAGGAGACATTTCTTCACCCAAAGAGTGGTGAGCCTGTGGAATTCATTACCACAGGAAGTAGTTTGAAACCACAACACTGAATGTATTCAAGAGGCGGCTAGATATAGCACGCGGGGCGAATGGGATCAAGGTTATGGGGAGAAAGCAGGATTAGGCTATTGCATTGGATGATCAGCCATGATCGTGAAGAATGGTGGAGCAGGCTTGGAGGGCCGAATGGCCTCCTCCTGGACCTGTCTTCTATGTTTCTATGTTTCTATGGTCTGTTTCTATGGCATCGCTGGCTGGGCCAGTACTTGTTGCCCATTCTTAATTGCTCTTCAGAAGGTGATGGTGATGAGCTGCCTTATTGAACCACTGCAATATTTGGGGTGTAGCAATACACAGACTACTGTTAGAGAGGGACCCCCATGATTTAGGCCCAGCAACACCAAAGGAATGAAAATAAATTTCCAAGTCATGATGATGAGTGGTTTAAAGGAGAATTGCATTTGGTGGCGTTCCCATGTACCTGCTGCTCCTGTCCTTCTACATGGTAGTAGTTAGGATTTGGAAGGTGCTGTTGAAGGAGTATTTCTGCAGTGCACTCTGCAACTTATTGCTTTCAATTTGCAGCAAAAAGTTGCCCTGGAGCCTTCAAAGTTTTCTGTTCATACACCCTCAGGTCCCTGTGTCCTGGACCCCAAATATATTACAAGGAGGAGCCCACAGTGTCCTATTCCCACTGACAGCACACAAACTTGCCAGATGTTAGCTAACAAAGAGAAAGCTATCCTGTTGGATTTCAAATCTGCAACTCCCGAGGTTAGAGAACAGTGTGAAACCTACTGAATAATTGAGGAGAATGAATGCATTTTTCTAATGGATGCCTTAATTTATAATTTACAGTTCATGTGCTGCAATCCATAAAAATGGATGTGAGAGACTGAAAGAGAATGTGATGTTGCCTAACAATGCATGAAGGGCCCTGATCTTCGGGAATGCAGGATAACGAGAAGGTCATTTAGTCTCCTGAGTTGTTCCAACTGGATTATAGTTGAAATGTATGTATCTGTCTTGGTTCTGTAACCCTGTCCTTACCCCGCAGTAATTTTTTTATTAATTTT
Source organism: Rhincodon typus (assembly GCF_021869965.1). Classification (NCBI taxonomy): domain Eukaryota; kingdom Metazoa; phylum Chordata; class Chondrichthyes; order Orectolobiformes; family Rhincodontidae; genus Rhincodon; species Rhincodon typus. The sequence continues at coordinate 91,843,624 of NC_063338.1, read as the reverse complement.
TTTAATCATTCTTATAATTACACTGATTGTAAGAGCAATGATAATTATTCTTATTAAGTGAGTGTTTCTGGCTAGGCTAGCATTTATTGCCTATCCTTAGTTGCGCGAGTAGGTGGTGGTAAGATGTCTTCTTTAACTGCTACTGTCCATGTTGGGTAGGTGTACAACCAATGCCTTTAGGGAGGGAATTCCAGGATTTTGACCCAGTGACATTGAAGGAACGGCAATATATTTCCAAGTCAGGATGGTGAGTGGTTTGGAGGGGAGCTCACAAGTGATGGTGTTCCCACATATCAGTTGCCCTTGCCTTTCTTGGTAATCATGGGTTTCGGAGTTTCTGTAAAAGGATCTTTGGTGAATTTCTGCAGTGCATCTTGTACATAGTACACACTGCTGCTACTGAGCTTCGGTGGTGGAGGGAGTGAATGTTTGTGGATGTGGTGCCAATCAAATGAGCTGCTTTGTCCTGGATGGTGTCAAGCTTCTTGAGTGTTGTTGGAGCTGCACCCATCCAGGCAAGTGGGAAGTATTCCATCACACTCCTGACTTGTGCCTTGTAGACACTGGGCAGGCTTTGGGAAGTCAGGAGGTAAGTTATTCGCTGCAGGATTCCTAACCTCTCACCTGCTCTTGAAGCCACTGTGTTGATATGGCAAGTCCAGATCAGTTTCCGCCATCTCAGGTTTGATCATTTCAACCAACCCTTGACAGTATCACCAGGTTTTTGGGAAAGAATTAGTGATTTTCTTGACTCTTTCCTGGAGCACCACCAGCAAAGAGAACAGAGATTCTGTTAACCCTGTACAGTCATAGACTGATACAGCACGGAAACGGGCCCTTTGGCACTTGTCCATGCCTACCAGGCTTCCCGAACTAAACTAGTTCCATTTGCCTGTACTTGGTCCATATCCCTCTAAACCTTTCCTGTTTATATACCAATCCAAATGTCTTTTAAATGTTGTAACTGTACCTGCATCTACCGCTTCCTCTGGAAGTTCATTCCACATACGAACTGCCCTCAGTCTGAACAAGTTGTCCCTCAGGTCCCTTTTAAACTTTCTCCTCTCAACTTAAACCTATGCCCTCTAGTTTTGAACTCCCCTACTCTGGCGAAAAGACCTCTGCTTATCTATATCATGATTTTATGGAACTCTATAAGGTCACCCCTCAACCTTTGATGCTCCAGGGAGAAAAAGTCCCAGCCAATCCAACCTCTCCCTGTAACTTAAGCCCTCCATTCCCAGCAACATCCTGGTAAATCTTTTCTGAACTCTCTCCAATTTAGTAGTATCCTTCCTATAGCAGGGCAACCAGAACTGTACACAGTACTCCAAAAATGGCCTCACCAATGTCCTATACAACCTCAACATGACATCCCAACTCCTATAATTAAAAGTCTGAGCAATGAAGGCAAGCATGCTAAATGTTTTCTTCACCGCCCTGTCTACCTGCGACTCAACTTGCAGTGAACTATGTCCCTGAACCCTTAGGTCTCTCTGTTCAACAACACTCAACAGTTGCTTGTTTTACTAAAACGCAACACCTCACATTTATGTAAATTTAACTCCATTTGCCACTCTTCAGCCCATTGGCCCATTAAGATCCCTTTGTAATCTTAGAGAGTCCTCCTCACTGTTTACGATACCACCAATTTTGGTGTCATCCACAAACTTACTAACTATACTTCCAATATTAATTGTCTTAAACAGCTCAACTGGATCAGTCCTTAATCTTCTAAGCTTGAAGTAATTTAGAACACACCTACACAACCCTGTATGGTTTTTATTCGCTCCTGGGATGCAGGCATATCTGGCAAGGCCAATATTTACTACCTATTCCTATTGCCCTTGAACTAAATGGCTTCTTCGGCCATTTGAAACATGGAGACTATATGAGGGAAGGAAAACAGATTAGTCTCCCTTAAAGGGATATTAGTGAACACCATGGGTTTTCATGACCATCAACAGTGCATACATGGTCACCATTAGACTAACTTTCAACTCCAAATGATCTATTGAAATTAGATTTCACCATCCAACATGGTGAGATTCAAATCCATATCCTCAGAACATTAGCCTGGAGAACTGCATTACTAATCATAGAATAATAGAATCTGTACGGTGTGGAAGCCCATCGAGTCCACGCTGACCCTCTGAACTGCATCGCACCCAGGCCCAACTCACTACCTTGTCCCTGTAACCCTGCGTTTCCCATGGCTAACCCACCCAGCCTGCACATCCCTGGACAATTCAGCATGGCCAATCCACCTAAACTGCACATCTTTACACTACAGGAGGAAACTGGAATCATAGAATCCCTACAGTGTGGAAGCAGGCCATTTGGCTCATCAGGTCCGCACTGACCCTCCAATGATCATCCCACCCAGACCCATCCCATCCCTATAACCCTGCATTTCCCATGGCCAACCCACCTAGCCTGCACAACCCTGGACACCATTGGCAATTTAGCATGGCCAATCTGCCTAACCTGCACTTAAAATAGAATCCCCACAGTGTGGAAACAGGCCATTTGGCCCAACAAGTCCACACAGACCCTCCAAAGATCATCCCACCCAGGCCCATCCCCCTACCTGTAACACTGTGTTTCCCATGGATAATGCATGTAACCTACACATCCCTAAACACTACGGGCAATTTAGCATGGCCAATCCACCTAACCTGCACATCTTTGGACTGTGGGAGGAAGTTGGTGCACTCAGAGGAAACCAATGCAGACATGGGGAGAATATACAAACACCATACAGACAGTCAACTAAGGTTGGAATCGAACCTGGGTTCCTAGAACTATGAGACAGCAATGCTAGCCACTGAGCTGTTGTAATATCCCCCACTTCTATGACCCTCGTCAGGTACCATCAGTTACTTGTGGGAGAGACAGTAGGAACTGCAGATGCTGGCGAATCTGAGATAACAAGGTGTGAAGCTGGAGGAACACAGCAGGCCGAGCATCATAGGAGCAGGAAAGCTGACGTTTAAGGTTCAAAACTGGCCTTCCAATACATACACAGAAATATAGAAAATAGGATTTGGAGTAGGCCATTTGGCCCTTCGAGCCTGCTCCACCATTCAATATGATCATGGCTGATCATCCAACTCAGAACCTTGTTCCCACTTTCTCCCCCATACCCTTTGATCCCTTCAGCCCTAAGAACTATATCTAACTCCTTCTTGAAAACATTCAATGTTTTGGCCTCAACCGCTTTCTGTGGCAGAGAATTCCACAGGCTCACCGCTCTCTGGTTGAAGGCATTTGTTGTCTGTTACAGTTTAAACAACTTGCAGGCAACTCCGACCAGAATGTTATGTGTCTCACAGTACCGAAGCAGTCAAATCAATACGAACACAAGCCGGTACCAAAGCAAAACATTCCCACTTTGTTAGGAACAAAATTACAATAATCTTTCATACTAAGCATTCTATCCATAATCCTATTTGGCCATTTAAGATTACAATACTTCCCGAGTCTCTTGTAAATTTACACAGTCGCTCTCTCTGTGGCTCTGTCTCCGGGTCTGCGAAGCTGCTTCCTCCCCCATCCCTGTCTCTCTCTCTCTGGATTATCAGCAGATCTTTGCCTCTTGCCATGTTAGTTTCCTCAGAAGGCCTCAGACAATTCCAAGTGCGGGATCTGCAGGTGAACTCTGTTTTTATACCTTTTAGATGGTTTTCTGGCACTTTCTACAGTTCTGGCCAATCAGGGAGATACAATTAATAGTTTGAAACACGAACCAATCATTTAGGTGGCATGCCACTGTCAAGTTTCTTTGTGTAGCGGGACCCAGTGCCTTTCTGTTGGGCTGCCCTTTATTTAGTGGATACGTTGTTGGGGGATGTCTGTGCAGAATAACTGTTGCCTTTTACATTATGTTAACGTCATTAGCACCTGGCTGCTGTGTTTGCGCTGTGTCTTGTGTGTGGGTTTTGTGATTTCAGAGTTTCATTTGGCCAATATACCCAGCATCCCTTGCTGCTTCGCTAAATTGGCAATCTAGAGATAGTAAGAACTGCCGATGCTGGAGTCAGGGATAACACAGTGTGGAGCTGGAGGATCACAGCAGGCCAGGCAGCATCAGAGGAGCAGGAAAGCTGACATTTCAGGTCGGGACCCTTCTTCAGAAATGGGGGAGGGGGAAGCGGGCTCTGAAATAGAGAGGGGGGGTCAGGCTGGGAATGGTAGGTGGGATGGTGATAGGTGAGTGCAGGTAGGTAGTGGTGGGGATTAGTCAGTGAGGTGGGAGGAGCTCCTACCACCTCACTGACCAATCTCCACCGCTGCCTACCTGCACTCACCTATCACCATCCCACCTACCTTCCCCGGTCCAACCACCCCCTCTCTATTTATTTCAGAGCTCCCTTCCCCCTCCCCCATTTCTGAAGAAGGGTCCCAACCTGAAACGTCAGCTTTCCTGCTCCTCTGATTCTGCTTGGCCTGCTGTGTTCATCCACGTCCACATTAAGTTGGCAATCTATCTGTGTTTTAGCAACCAGGAGGCTGTTACACCTTTCTCCTCATCTCCGTCCTCAATGGCCTACCCTGTATCCTTGAACATTGACTCTAGTTCTTAACTCCCTGGTCTTCGGGAACATCCTTCCTGTGTTTACTGTGCTTAGTCCCGTTAGGATTTTATAGGTGTCTATGAGATTCCTCCCTCATTCTTCTAAACTCCAGTGGATACAGTTCTAACCAACCCAGTCCAACTCCATACGTCAGTCCTGCCATCCCAGGAAGAATGAACATGAGGAGAATAAATACAGGGATATGGGAAAGTAGCAAGGGAGGAGTGGACTAACTAACACTTTAATGAGCTTTGGGTAGACTTGATGGACAATGTGGCTTCCCTCTGTGTGCCCCTGCTACTGGGTCTTCTCAGGAGAAAACCAAGGTGACTTTGGAATTTTGAAACTTTCTCTACGTGACAGGCTGTTTCATGTGGGTCAGAAAGCTGTGCCTAGGACAGAGATGGAGGCCCTTGACTCCATTGTCTCTGCCTTTGTGCTCTGCTGTAAGGTTCCTGCACACAACCTGGGCCGACCCAGCCAACATATAAGTTGTGAATGTTCAGAACCGGAAAGGGGAAATTAGACACGAGTAATAGAACCGGTGCAGGCACAGTGGGCTGAATGGCCTCCTTCCGAGCTGTAACAGGTCTGTGATTGTGTGAAGTGTTTGGCTGGTTGGGCAGTAGCTGAAGAGAGAGATAGTCAGTGTGACAGGTCAGTGGAAATTGGCAGAAACATTACCAGAGGCTGTGTCTCAGCAATTGGAGGCAGTGCTTATCACAGAATCTCTATGGTATGGAAACAGGCCATTTGGCCCAACAAGTCCACACGCCCCTCTGAAGAGTATCCCACCCAGACCCATTTCCCTACATTTCCCATGTCTAACCCAAACATCCGGGGCACAATGGGTAATTTAGCATGGCCAATCCACCTAACTTGCACATCTTTGGACTGTGGGAGGAAACCGGAGCACCCGGAAGAAACCCACACAAATAACGTTCAAACTCCACACAGACAGTCGCCCAAGGCTAGAATCAAACCTGGGTCCTTAACGCTGTGAGGCCGTAGTGCTGAACACTGAGCCACTGATGTGAGCTAGAACATTATCTACTTGTCCAAAGGGTTAGGTGGTTTTCCCACATGTCCCAGCCAACATCCATCCTTAACGAAACCTTGTAAATGGGCTCTGTTGTGTCCTTATGTACCATTTTCCAAACAAACTCAATGTTTGTGTTCCTTAGCTGAAATATGGAACACATTGCCACTAACACAATACTACGGTGTTAAACAATTTATTCTGAGGATGTAAATGTCTAGCTGGCTTTTATCATTCATCCCTAACTGCACCTCAAGAAAATGGTGCTGAACTGCCTTCTTCAACCACTGCAGTCCATTTGGTGTAGGGACACCCACCCTGTTTGGAACTGTGTTCCCAGGATTTAACGCAGCAACTCAGAAGGAATGGCAATATATATCATGTCAGGATGGTGAGTGGCTTGGAGGGGAACTTGTAGATGGTGGTGTTCCCATGTATCTGCTGCCCTTGTCCTTCTAGATGGTTGAGGGTGGGGATTTGGAAGGACCCATCTCGACAAGTTGTTGAAATGCATTTTGGAGATGGTACACACTCCTGCCTGCATTGCACCAAGCACAAGTATAATCCTAGAACTCAACGGAATACAGCTAACAGAAGTAAGCGGTTGGAAATGATCAGCGGCTGAGTGAATTGAACTTTTGATCCCAGTGATTCAGGAGTCAAAGTGTTTCTTCTGCTCGAGTTACTGACCCAAAGTGTCAGAACATTTTCACAGATGTTGCCTGTCTTCATGTTTCTTTAAATGCCAAACTGAGACAAGAACAATTTAATTGAAGCTTCCATTAAACAAACACCTCAGGGTCTTGCAATAGCCCTTGGTATTAGCTGTGGTTCAGTGAGGAGATCTCTTGTGGAATTGATAGCTAAAGCTCCACTTCAGAAATTGGAGGACAGAATCTAAATTAACAGTACAAGGGAATCCACTTGATTGGCACCCCATCCAACTGCTTCTGCTTCAATCTTTCACCAGAAATGCACAGTGGCATCCGGGGTACCATCAACAAGAAATGGCACAGTAACAGCATTTCCTAATGAGACCTCTATCATGTAAGAAGACAAGGGCAGCAGATACATATACCTGCAAGTTCCCCTCTTAGCCTCTCACCACCCTGACTTGGAAATGTATCACTGTTCCTTCAGTGTCACTGGGTCAAAATCCTGGAATTCCCACCCCAAGGGCATTGTGGGTCAATCAACAGCACATGGACTGCAGTGGTTCAAGAAAGCACCTCATTACCACCTTCTCAAGGGGCAATTAGGGACAGGCAATAAATGCTGACCTAGCCGGTGATGCCCACATTCCATAGACAATAGAATAGAATCCTCACAGGGCAGAAGCAGGCCATTTGGCCCATTGAGTCCAGACCGACCCTCTGAAGAGCATCCCACCCAGACACACCCCATCCGGACGCACCCCACCCCACCCTATCCCTATCCCTGTCACCCTGCATTTCCCATGGTTAGCCCACCCAGCCTGCACATCCCTGGACAGAATGAGCAATTTAGCATGGCCAATCCACCCTAACCTGCACATCTTTGGACTGCGGGAGGAAACCGGAGCACCCGGAGGAAACCCACGCAGGCACGGGGAGAATGTGCAAACCCCACACAGACAGTCGCCCAACAAGAAGCCACATGTTAGCAACTTCAGGGAGTTGAACGAGAAAAATCATGAACAAACAAATTTTTAAAACTCAAGTTCTTCCCAAAAGGTTAATTCCAAAACCAGTGCAGCTTAAACCACAAAAAGGGGAGAATTTCTGTTCAGAGACCTCATCAGAGCCTCCTTGCACCTTTATATCAATTGGGGTGGTAGGACTCAAAACAATGCACATTTTTTACATACAGTTTACAACCCACATGTAAGTCATCTTTTTAATACAATTGTTATTAAATACTTAATTGGTTGTATCGTTTTGATGGGGAACTGGGCTACTGTTCTGAGGCTATGCAAAAGTTCCTATCATTGTCTTTCAACAGCCACACAAAGGAACTTCAAGTGCAGGGACATTCTTGGAATAATTATGAGCTGATTTCTCTTTGAAGGGATATCTTCTTGCCGTAGGTCTCTTTTGTTTCCTTCTCATAGGTGGGCACAGACAGACGCATTTCCATCCATCTGCCCCCCTGATACATACACTGCCATTGTTCTAACTCAGAATCAGGAAACTAGAGATTTGAGGCTCGATGTTACTGGGCTTTGCAAAATATTCCATTCCACAGGGTGGGGTAGCTCTTACTGTGATGGATTCATCTCTAAAATCACATTCAGGGTCTGGTTCAAGTAGCAACAGCTAATGAGAACATCACTATTGGCTCCAGTACTTCTACATATTAAGTAAGTTGACTTTCACTCTCTAATCTTGAGGTCACACGATCCTTTATTGATTAACAGGATGAGGGCATCACTGACTAGGCAGCATTTATTGCCCATCCCTAATTGCCCAGACGGAGTTCAGAGTCAGCCACATTGCTGTGGGTCTGGAGTCACATGTAGGCCAGACCAGGTAAGGATGGCAGTTTCCTTCCCTGAAGGACATGAAGTGAAGCAGATGGGTTTTACCCTGACAATCAGCAATGAATTCACGGTCATCATTAGACTCTTAATTCCAGATATTTTTTAAAATCAAATTCCACCTTCTGCCGTGGCAGGATTCAAACTCAGGTCCCCAGAACATTGTCTGGGTCTCTGGATTAACAGTCCAGCGATAATATCACGAGGCCATGGCCTCCCCTCAATTTCCCCTCCCTTTGAGATCATGTCCTAAGTTGCACTAAATCCTATTCACTCCTATTGCTTTCCCCACACTGGCTGAAGCTCCATGAAGGAGTCTCCTTCTCAACCTCTCCCCACGCCTGAGGTGTAGTGATCCGTCAGGTTAAATCACAACCAGTTGTGTCTCTCTAATGAGAGAGCAGCCCTATGGCCTGGTAAGACTATGGTGACTTGCCTGAAAGCATTAGATCCTGGTTAGGAAACCCCTTGGCATACCCTCCATGAAATTGGCCCTGCTGTATCTCTATAATCTCCTCCAGCCACACAAGTCTCTGACATATCTATATCCAGCTAACTTTGGCCTCTTGTACATCCTCAGTTTTCAGCGCTCCACCATTAGTGGTTGTGCCCTCAATTGCTAAAGCTGCTGGCTCTGGACTACCCTCCCTACACTGCTCTAAACACAAGAAGATGTTCCTGATTTGGACTATATTCACTGGAGTTTGGAAGAATGAGAACAGCTCATAGAAACCTAAAAAATTCTAACAGGACTAGACAAGGTCAATGCAGGAAAGATGTTCCAAATGACTGGAGAGTCCCAAACCAGCGGACACAGTCTAATGATACAGGGTAGGCGTTTCAGAATTGAGATGAGAAGAAATATCTTCACCCAGAGAGTAGTGAGCCTGTGGAATTCTCAGCCACAGGAAGCGGTTGATGCCAAACCATTGAATGTTCTGAAGAAGGAGTCAGGTATAGTTCTTGGGGTTAAAGGGATCAAGGGGTATTGGAGGAAGTGGGAAAAGGGGTGGATAATCAGCCATGATCCTGTTGGATGGTGGAACAGGCCCAAAGGGCCTACTCCTGCTCCTGTTTTCTATGTTTCTCTGCATTGCTATCCACTCTCCTCCATTCAGATTTTTCTTAAAAATTGCCTCTTTGACCAAGCTCGGAATGAGGTTTTGTTCTGTAATGCCTGGCTGGTTTCAATCCTTTAATGGTGCTGTATATACAGATGGAATCGGAGGAGTTCCGGATTCCTGATCAGCCTCCAGACCTTCGGTACAGCATGTCTGAGAACTGGATCAGGATCAGCTTTGTGAGGGACTTCAAAGTGGAGGATGGGTATCAGGCACGAATAACATCTCTTGGGGTTAAGGCACAGAGAGCAATTTAGGCAAGAATACATAGGAAAAGAGGTCAGCACCTTTGGAGACAAAACAAAATCGTTAGAGCAGGGTCACATCAGTAGAAAAGAGTTAACAACCTATCTTTCCACCAATATCCGCCACAGCAACGATCTGCACCTCTACCCAATTATCTTTCTTTATTCATTTTATACTGATGGGGGTTAGGATGGTGTGTGTGAGATGGGAGTTGTCATGGAGAATGCAGTTGGACATCACTGGATCTTCTTGTACAGCAATAAACTTTAAAGTCTTGAGTCTAATGTAGCTCTGTGTTTCTCGTTCAAGTCTCCAAAGTATCTAAACTCCTGTGCTGTGTCCAGAGGGTAGTACACTTGCTTCTGAGTCAAAAATCTGTAGGGTTGAAGATCTACTGTAGAGACTTGAGTGCAAAGCCTAGGCTGATAGGCCCATTGTAGAGGGAGTGCTGCACTGTTAGAGATGCTTTTCCTCAGATGAGGTACTGAACTGAAGCCCCTTTACACTCTTTCAGGAAGATAAAAATCTCATGGCATTATTTCAATGGCTAACAACCTCACTGTTTCTAAAAGAAACGCAAATGCAAAGTCACTTGTGGGATCCTGCAACATAAACGTTGACAGCTGTATTTCTTACCACATAGCAGAGAGCTTGTTCACGGAAAAATCTAAAACTATCTCCGTCAAAAATATACTGAGGTGACCAATAGCAGGAGAGGCTTGAGGGCCAATTGAAAATTTCAAGCCTCTCAGTAATAGACGTATGTTAAGAGGGAGCATTAACTGTTGCTGAACCAGGCCAGGTTGATGGGTTTAAGACACGAATCAGCTACGATCGAATCATAAAATCCCTACAGTGCGGAAAGAGGCCATTTGGCCCATCGAGGCTGCATGGACCGTCCAAAGAGCATCCCATCCAGACCCACTCCCCTTATTCTGTAACCCTGCATTTTCCATGGCTAACCCACCTATTCTGCACATCTTTGGACTGTGAGAGGAAACTGGAGCATCCAGAGGAAACCCACGCCGACACGGGGAGACTGTGCAAACTCCACACAGACAGTAACTCAAGACTGGGATCAAACCCAGGTCCCTGGTGCTGTGAGGCATCAGTGCTAACCATCTAATGGGGTGAGGGATTCGGGGTGAGGGGCTGAATGGCATTAAGAGGCCATGGGATACATACTAAGGATACATGGGATACAGAAGTAGCAGACAGTTTGTGAATACACCGCATGCAATGAAGGAGAAAAGAATTGGAAAGATGGTTTAGAAACATTACTTCTTTGAGCTTAACAATGAGTTACTTAGAATCTCCTGAATCACATAGCTGTTTGTCATTAACTGACTACACTGTGTTTGTGTTTAGCTGCTGTGCATAACAGGAGATCATTGCTTCAGATAACTCACTATTAAATGGCTACAAATGATTTTCATATGGGCCCAGGCTCTCAAATAAATACTTCATGGAATGTATGAAGGAGCAAACACTGACCTCACTCAGCAGCTGCTTGAAAACAGTCACGCTCTAGAAACTTTCACCCTATCCCCAAATCTGAAAAAGCAGGGAGGCTAAAGAGTGTGCAGACAATTTAAATTTGTCAGAAGCTGTTCAATCCCTATTCTACCCTGTTGCCTTTACCTCCAATTGCTTTTTTTTTTCCTTTATTCATTCATGGGATGAGAGGCATTGCTGCCCATCCCTAATTGCCCAGAGGGCCGTTAAGAGTCAACCATATTGCTGTTGGTCCAGAGTCACATGTAGGCCAGACCAGGTAAGGATGGCAGTTTCCTTCCCTAGAGGACATTAGTGAACCAGATGGTTTTTTTTTTTCCCCACCCCTGATAATTGACAATGGATTCATGGTCATCATTAGATTCTTAATTCCAGATATTTATTAAAATCAAATTCCACCATCTGCCATAGCAGGATTGGAACCTGGGCCCCCAGAACTTTACCTGGGTCTCTAGATTAACAGTCCAGCAATAATACCACTAGGCCATTGCCTCCCCTGTTTGAGAGGCTTTGATGCAATATCAGGTGGGGATTTGCAACTACTTATTGCTCTTGGGACACACTGAACTCTGATCAGGGCAGCAATGATGGTTAAAATTGACATTCGCGCCTCAGGATTAGGAGGGGAATAAGGTTCAGTGTTGGGAATCCAGCCCAAGGTTCCCGATCAGTGACAACCCCAGCATCTCAGCTAAAACCTGTTTGCATCGAAAAAAATGTCCAGTCAAGTGAATTGTGGTTTCTGAAGGTCCAACCCCTTCCTGTCCAACACAGGACCAGAGGATCCCTACAATCTGGAAACAGGCTATTCAGCCCATCCAGTTCATATTGATCCTCTGAATAGCATCCCACCCACCTAACTCTATAACCCTGAATTTCCCATGGCCAACCCACCTAGACTGTGGGAGGTAACCCACACAGACACAGGGAGACTGTGCAAATACCACACAGACAGTCACCTGAGATTGGGATTGAACCTGGGCCCCTGGTGTTGTGAGGCAGCAGTGCTAACCACTGAGCCACTGTGCTGACCTAGTCACAGTAGTGTGTACTATCTGCAACATACGTTGCAGAAATCCACCAAAGATCCTCAGACAGCACCTTCAAAACCCATGACCACTTCCATCTGGAAGAAAAGGACTGCAGACATATGGGAACACCACCAATTCAAGTTCTCTTCCAAGCCATTCACCATCCTGACTTGGAAATACATCACCGTTCCTTCATGTAGGAGTGTTGGGACAGGAGTAGGCTGTTTAGCTCCTGAGCCTTTCCCACCAATCGATGCGATCATGGTAGATCTGTGACCTAATTCTGCTCCATATCCCTTAATATCTTTACTTAACAAACATTTATCACCCTCAGATTAACAACTGTTTAAGCATCCACTGCCATTTGTGGAAGAGAGTTCCAAACGTCTCCCACTCCTTGTGTGTGGAAGTGCTTCTCAACATGTCGCTGGGATAAAATCCTGGAATTCCCTCCCCAATGGCATTGTGGGTCTACCTGTAGCCCATGGACTGCAGCGGTTCAAGAAGACAGCTCACCACCACCTTCTCAAGGGCAACTAGGGATGGGCAATAAATGCTGGCCCAGCAAGCAACGGCCATATCCCATAAATTAATTAAAAATTTTTAGCTTCACCAACACACTACCAAAGCATAGACCAAGAACAATGGCCTTTATAAAGGTGTCCAATTGCCAACCATGACCATATGTTGTGCGTCTCCTATGAGGGGTCATCACTTTCATGAGAAGGGAAGCAGGGAAAAGCCTTGGGGGTAGGGGTGGGGGAGAAAAAAATAATGAGAAAATTGGTTTGTTCTAAATTGTAGAATGAGGTTGCCAGAAAGAAGCCTTACAATGCTTAGGAGATGGCGTGTGACCATTGAGGAATGTCAACATTGAAAGGTAGACCCTACTGCATGTCTGATACTAGATGATCACTTACAGGTCAAGTATACAAATGATGATACCGATAAACATAGGAATTAAAAGCAGGAGTTGGTTAATCAGCCTCATAAGGGTGCTCCGTCACTTCATAAGATCATGATCAAACTGCCTTTCCTCCACTCTTGCTCTTGCTCTGATATCCTTTGACTCCCTTTTCAGTCAAATCTGTTTTAAAAATACTCAATGACACTGTATCCTCTGCTCGCTGGAGAAGAGGATCCCACTGTTTCCTCTTGACCCTGTGAGAGAAAGAATTTTCCTCACTTCCGTCTTAAATGGGAGGCCTCTTATTTTTAAACTGTTTCCCCTCGTTCCGGTCTCTTCCACAAGGGGAAATGTCCACTCAGCATCCACCCTTTCAAGTCCCCTCAGATCACAGAATTGAAACAGTGCCATAATTTCAGAAACAAAAACAGAAATTATAGGAAAAGCTCAGCAGGTCTGGCAGCATCTGTGGAGAGGAATCAGAGTTAACGTTTCAGGTTGAGTGACCCTTCCTCAGAACTTCTCCAGAACTCAGACCAGTCGTAATTTCAGATTCGTTTCACCCTGCCTTAACCCTCAATATTAACTGGTACCTCTTTCCCTACAATGAGATGTGTGAATTATTTCGTTTGATGGTCTTCTCCATTGTTATCTTCCTTGTGTCTCCCAGGGGATTACCTGACCGGGAACAGAGGTGAATGTTGTGTCAGAGCTCCATAGAATGAGAAACTCCAAAAGAGGGGGCTTTGATGCAAATCTTTGCAATGCACGGAAACTTTATAAGAATCCCCTTTGGCTACCCTACCTGGCACCAAAATGTTCCGTCAAGCAGAATCTCTGAAATCACCACCAGGGGACAGTGGATATCCAGTGTTCCTGAGCCGCCATCCCCAATGACATTATGGATCCATCTGCAACACATGGACTGCAGCAATTCAAGAAAGCACCACCTTCTGAAGGGCAACTAGGGACGGGCAATAAATGCTTGTCCAGCCAGCGACGCCCACATCCCAGGAATGAATAAAAGAAAAGGGGCCACTATAGCTATAAAATACTTGCTGAAGGTTGAAGCATTTCTCCCTCAGGGCTAATAATGCAAAGGGTCAAAACCTCTGCAAACCACAGAGGCATGTTTTGATTCAATTTCTGCCATGATATTCCTTCCCGGGATGGCAGCGGAGGAGTACACAAGAGCCATGGCTTGTCCGCTCAGTCCCCTCCTTCCTCGTTCCATTCTCTTTTATTTTTGCTGTTTTTGTTTCTCTCTTGGTTCTTCTTTTCTTCAGTCCCAGCCTCATTGGGGAGCCACACCAAGCGAGTGGATCCTGCCCGAACGTGTTCCGGAGACACCAGGGGGAGATCTGGGAGGCGGCAGCAGCAGCAGTGATGGCTTTGCGGCCAAATGTGGGAAGAGCGAGGTCACCCAGTATCTGTGGCAGTAGCATCAAGGACACAGTGACTCAGTGGTTAGCACTGCTGCCTCACAGCACCAGGGACCCAGGTTCAATTCCACCCTCGGGTGACTGTCTGTGTGGAGTTTACACATTCTCCTTGTGTCTGTGTGGGTTTGCTCCCAAAGTGCAGGCTAGGTGGATTGGCCACGCTAAATTGCCTGTAGTGTTCAGGGATGTGTAGCTTATGGGGAGATGGGTCAGGGTAGATTGATGTGAGGGTCAGTGTAAACTTGTTGGGCCTAAGGGCCTGTTTCCACACTGTAGGGGTTCTATAACAGGTAGTTGAAGGTCTCCCAGAGAGTGGCCTAAGCAGAGGGCACATCAAAGTCTGTTGAACTTTATTCCTTTATTTTTCTAGTTCATATTAAGAAGGACTTTGACTATTGCCTTTTTAAAAATTTTTCTGCTTATTCTATGAAGGCTTAACTTTTTAACTTTGTTTCTTTTACTACTTTGTACCTGAGTTTTTTGTACCTTGGTACCGAAGACGGTGCTGTGTGTGGTGACATTATACACTTTTCACTGTACTCCTGTACTTCTGTACTTGAGTGGACGTGACAATAAAATCTAAATCTAAATGGAATACTATATTAAGGGGAGGCAATGGTGTCATGGCATGTTCATTGATATGGTAATCCAAAGTCCCAAAGGTAGTGTTCTAGGAGCAGGAGTTCAAATCCCACCATGCCAGCTGGTGACATTTGAATTCAATGCCGATTGTTGCAAAAACCCATCTGATTCACTAGCGATCTTTAGGGAAGGAAATCTGCCATCCTTACCTGGTCTGGACTCCAGGCTCACGGTAACATCATTGACTGCCCTCTGAAGTAGTTCAGAGTGTCATCCAGTTCAAGGGCCATTAAGGATGGGCAACAAGTGCTGGCCTTGCCAATAATACCATCACTCTGTGCAAGGATTTTTTTTATTGAAATTTTCTTTAGATGCAAAGGTTAACTGGAAGTTTTCAATGACTGGAAACACCTGATTCAGGATAATTACAACTTCACTATACTGATGAAACATCTGTCTGAATACTATTTGCTTCCTTTTTGTAGTCAATTTCACATTCTTCCCAATCTCTCAGTAATTGCCCTTTCAGTTCCTTATTAGATTTATTACTCACATTGACTGCCCTGAACTTTGCATTTAGACTTGAATAAGGTTGTCCTAATCTGTCTGTTGTCTTGTCTCACTCCGGCCATATTGTTTTTGTAAAGATAAAGCTGATTTTATGACTTAGGAGGAGCATTGAATGAACATAGCAGGATCAGACACCATTTGCAGGAGACCTCTTTTAGCTGCTCCTTTCTACCATCAAATAAGTCTTGATGTGAACAAGGATGGAAATTCGTGGAGAAGTACAGCAGATCAGAAATTGCTGGAAAAGCTCAGCAGGTCTGGCTGAAGTGGTGGAGAGAAATTGGAGTTAACGTACTTGGCAGGGGAATTGAGTTCAACAGCCACGAGGTTATGCTGCAGCTCCATAAAACCCTGGTTAGACCACACTCGGAATATTGTGCTCAGTTCTGGTCACCTCATTATAGGAAAGATGTGGAAGCTTTAGGGATGGTGCAGAGGAGATTTACCAGGACGCTGCCTGGACTGGAGGGCAGGTCTTATGAGTAAAGGTTGAGGGAGCTAGGGCCTTTCTCATTGGAACAAAGAAGGATGAGAGGTGATTTGATAGAGGTGTACCAGATGATGAGAAGCATAGATAGAGTGCATAGTCAGAGACTTTTTCCCAGGGCGGAAATGACTATTATGAGGGGGCATAATTTTAAGGTGATTGGAGGAAGGTATAGGGGTGATGTCAGAGGTAGGTTCTTCACACAGAGAGTGGTGGGTGTGTGGAATGCGCTGCCGGCAGTGGTAGTGTAGTCAGATATATCAGAGATATTTAAGCGACTCTTGGATAGGCACATGGATGATAGTAAAATGTAACGTATGCAGGGTAGATTGATCTTAGTAGGATAATAGGTCAGCACAACATCATGGGCCGAAGGCCCTGTACTGTGCTGTACTGTTCTATGTTCTACGTTACATGTTCTAACTTTGCAGGTCAAGTGACCCTTCCTCAGAACTAGCAGAGTTAACATTTTGAGTTAACTTCAGAAAGGTTCTGAAGAAGGGTTACTGGACCTGAAATGTTAACTCTGCTTTCTCTCCACAGATGCTGACCTTTCAGGTCTGTGCTGGGATTTGAACTCCTGTCTCCAAAACATTAGCCTGGGCCTCTGGATTGTCAATCAAGTCAAATGGATATTAGTGAAGATACAGGAGAAATCGCAAGGTATATGGTAGGTGTGAGGGCTGTGGGGAAAGGAGGAAGCTTGTGCATCAGGAGACTGGTTCCTTTCCAAAAACCTTGAGAGACATCAAAAGACACCTTTAAAACTGCTGAGACTCTGAAAGACGCACTTCAAACACCATTTCCCTGGAACCTGTTGCTTTCAATTCACTTTATTGCTCCATCAAAAGCAACATTTATCTTGGCAACACTCGCAAACTGTAGAACGTCCAGTAAATCCCTTGAAAGGATTATGCACTGTTTCCGTCCCAGTCCAATGCTTGCTGTTTTCTCTCAGTCAGGGGGTCGAGCATCACGATAGACAGCTAGCCGTGTGATCCAGGTTCACACTCCAGTGCAGTACTGAGGGAGTACTGTACTGTCCCCAGTAATGTCTCTCAGATTAGATATCAGCCAATGTTCTTTCTGCCCATTTGTTAGACAAGAAGGATTCCAGGCTTTGCTCATAGAATATAGGAGGTGCCTTTTAAAAGGAAACAGAGTTGAAGATAACACCGTAAGACTTGTGAGCAGAATTAGGCCATTCAGCCTATCAGGTCTGCTCCACCATTCGATAGTAATCGTCAACTCCACTGTCCTGTCTTTTCCCTATAATCTGTCTATCTCAGCCTTGAATATACTTAAAGACATAGCCACAGCAATGTTTTTTCCCACTTTAATCATTAACAGGATGAGGACATCACTGGCTAGGCAGCATTTATTGCCCATCCTTAATTGACAGTTCAGAGTCAACCATGTTGCTGTGGATCTGGAGTCACACAGAGGCCAGACCAGGTAAGGATGGCAGTTTCCTTCCCTAAAGGACATTAGTGAAGCAGATGATGGATTTTCCCCCCTGACAAACAGCAATGGATTATGGTCATCATTAGATTCTCATTTCCAGATATTCTACCCTGGTGGGATTTGAACTCAGGTCCCCAGAATGTTATCTGGATCTCTGGATTAACAGTCCAGTGAGAATACCACTAGGTCACCACCTCCCCTTATGCAGTAAAGAGTTCAACTGATACACAACCCTCTGAAGGATGAAATTTCTGCCCATCTCTGGCTTAAATCCACGATCCTATTTTCTGAGATGATACTGTTCCTTTCCTAGACTCTCCCACAAGGGAAAACAACTTTTCTGCACCTACCCTGTCAAGTTCCCTAAGAATCTTGAATGTTTCAATAATGTCACCTCTCATTCTTCTAAATTCCAATGAGTACAGGCACAATTATCTCAAGCTCCAAAAGACCACAAGGTATAGGAGCAGAATTAGGCCATTCAGCCCATTGATTCAATCAGGTTTCTCAACCCCATTCTCCTGCGTTCTCCCCATAACCCTCAATCCACTAACTAATGAAGGACGTATCTATCTCAGTTTAAAATACACTTAATGATTTAGCTTCCACAGCCTGCTGCAGCAATGAGTTTCACAGATTCACCACCCTCTGAAATTCCTCCTCATCTCAGTTCTAAACGGTCGTCCCCTCACTCTGAGACTGTAACCTCGGGTCCTAGTCTCTCCCACTGATGAAAACATCTTGTCCACGTCCACTCTATGTAGGCCTCTCCTCATTAGCCAATCCCTCCATACTCAATGAACTTTCCCTGGACTGTCTCCAATGTCAGTATATCTTCAATAAGAGGGCAAAAACTGCTCACAGTTTTCCAGCTGTGGTTTGACTACTGCCTTGCATAGTTTTAGCAAAACCAGACTGAATTGTGAGGAGTGTAGTTATGCAAATAGGATATGCTGTCACTGGAAAATAAAAGATTGATAGGATTGCCATCTTTAAGGGTGCTAAAACACTGGATAATGTGGACCAGGCAAGTTACTTTGGCCAAAACTCTGGATGCAGAGCATATGACCCATGTTTAATTGAAAGATTAAATTCAAAGCAACTCCAGAAAACTCATTGAAAACTCAACCATTTGGGCAGTTTTAAAATTGAGTCCATACTTCACTGTGTGACTGGATGATCTATTAAACAGGTTGTCAAGTTAGATCGCAGAATTGATATTGATTCATTCACAAACTCAAATGCTCCTGATTTGCCTACAGCTCCAACAACACTCAAGAAGCTTGATATCGTCCTTCCTGGTCTGGCCTACATGTGGAGCCAGACCCAGCCCCAGCAGTGCAGTTGCCTCTTTCTGGGCAATTAAGGATGGGAAATAAATGCTGGCCTTGTCAGTGATGCCCACATGTGAGGACAAAGAGGGAAAATGACCCCTTGGGAAGAAATCTGCCGTCCTTTCCTGGTCTAATCTACGTGTGACTCCATACCCCACAGCAATGTGATTGATTCTTAACTGCCCTCTGGGCAATTAGGGATCGGCAACAAATGCTGGCCTAGCCAACAGTGCCCACACCTCATGAACAAATTAGAATAAAGCCTTTGAGAATTGTAATATCCTTCAATGAGATCAGTATTCATTCTGTTCAATTCCATTTTATTCAATCTACACTTGTCTGTATTTATGAAAGAAACAAAGAAGAAAAACTTGCATTTATATGGTACCCCGCATTACTTCAAAACATACCACTGGTGTCCTCCTCCAGACTTCTTATATTCTTATGTTTTATGCCAATGTTTTTGGCAGCCAGTGAAATACTGTGTAGCTACTTCTGCAATGTATGTTTGTGCATGTGTGAGTATGACTGTGTTGTATCTGTTTCTGTGTAGTCCTATGTATGTGTTCGTCTGTATAAATGCATGTGTATGTATAACTGCCCACATGTGTATAACCACATCTGTATACAGTATCGCTCAGTAGCAGCCGTGTGTACTATCTACAAGATGCACTGCAGAAATTCACCAAAGATCCTCAGACAGCACCTTCCAAACCCACGACCACTTCCGTCTAGAAGGACAAGGGCAGCAGACATATGGGAACACCACCACCTCCAAGTTCCCCTCCTAGCCACTCACCATCCTGACTTGGAAATATATCACTGTTCCTTCATTTTTGCTGGGTCAAAATCATGGAATTTCCTCCCTAATAGCATTGTGGGTCAACACACAGCAGGTGGACTGCAGCGGTTCAAGATGGCAGCTCACCACCACCTTCTCAAGGGCAACTAGGGTGGGCAAGAAATGCTGACCAGCCAGTGACACCCACATCCCATAAATGAATAGAAAAAAAAATACAGTTTTTTAATAAACAAAACAGAAATTGCTGGAAAAACTCAGCAGGTCTGCCAGCATTTGTGGAGAGAAAGCAGAATTAACATTTTTTATCCAGTGACCCTTTTTTAAAAACAGACCCTTCTTCAACTCTGTATAAATGTGTGTATAAGTGTGTGTTCATTTAAATACCTGTATGTTTATAAAATTGTGTGTACGCATAACTATTCATGTGTGCGTACGACTGTCTCAAAGTATTTAGCTGTGTCTTTAAGACAATCACAAAGTGTATAACTGTGCGTTTGTGCAGTTGACTATGTCTGTATGTGGACAACTCTCTGATTCTAAGGTTTTGGAGTAGATTTGTAGCTCGGGTTGTGGGTGTTGTGTCTCTGATTGTTTATGATGGCATGTGTGTGCGTAAGTATATGTGTGAATGTGAGAGTGTGCATATAACTGTTGGTGCGTGAATAGTTGTTTCTCACAGCATCCAACCATATGTGTGTGTATGCAACTGTGTCTGTGTAACTCACAATATAAACTTTGTGTGTTTGTGTGTGTGTTTGTGTGTGTGTGTGTGTGCGCGCACGCATCTATATATAGAACACAGAACAGAACAGCACAGGAATAGGCCCTTTGGCCCATCATGCCTATGTCAACAATGATGCCATTCTAATCTAATCCCACCTACCTGCACATGGTCTGTATCCCTCTATTCTCTGTCTGTTCATGTATCTATTGAAATGCCTCTTACATTGCCTTTTTATCTGCTTCTACCACCTGCTTCCTGACTACCCTGACAGCACCTACCATCCTCTGTAAAAACTTGCCTTACACATTTCTGTTAAACTTGCCCCCTCTCATCTTTAGAAGACTCCAACTATTCCCCCTAACCATGCCCCTCATAATTTTATATACGTCTATCAGGTGCGTCCCCTTCCCTCTCAGCCTGCTACGCTCTAACAAACACAGTTCAAGTTCATCAACCTCGAATACGCCAATCCACTCCAACCAGATAACATCCTGGTAAACCCCTTTTGCACCCTCTCCAAAGCCTCCATATCCTCGCGGTAGTGTAGCAATCAGATTTGCATGCAATACTCCAAATGTGAGCTAACTGAAGTTTTATACAGTTGCAATGCGACTTGCCAAGTTTTATACCCAATGCCCCAACTGATGAAGGCTAGCATGCTGTATGTCTTCTTTACCAGCTTATCCATTTGTGTTGCCACTTTCATGGAGCTATGCACTTGATTGATTGATTGATTGATTGGTTTATTAATGATTCATTTATTGTTGTCACAAACTGAGATACATTGAAAAGTGTTGTTTTGTGTGCTATACAGACAGATAGTACCATACAAATTGCGTCAGGGTGGCAGAACAGAGTGCAGAATGCAGTGTTACAGCTGCAGAGAAGGTGCAGAGAGAGAGATCAGAATTAACATTTGAGAGGTCCATTCAAAAGTCTGGAAAGCTGGAAAGATGCTGTTCTTGAATCTATTTGTACAGGTATTCAAACTTTTATATCTTCTACTCAACAGAAGAAAGTAGAAGAGGCTTTAACCAGGGTGGGAGGGGTCTTTGATTATGTTGGTCGCTTTCCCGAGGCAGCGGGAAGTATAGATGGAGTCAGTGGATGGAAGACTGGTTTGCACGATGGACTGGGCTGTGTTCACAACTCTCTGTAGTTTCTTGCGGTCTTGGGGAGAGCAGTTCTCATCCCATGCTGTGATGCATCCAGGTAGGATGTTCTCTATGGTGCATCTAGAAAAATTGTTAAGATTCCTTGTGGAATCCTTAGTCTCCTGAGGAAGTAAAGACGTTGTTTGTGCTTTCTTGACCATCACATCGACATGGGTGGACCAGGACAGATCGTTGGTGATCATCACTCCCAGGAATTTGATGCTCTTGACCATCTCCCCCTCAGCACCATTAACACAGACAGAGACGTGAACTCCACTCCGCTTCCTGAAGTCAATGACCAGCTCCTTCATTTTGCTGATGTTGGTGAGCATCCCCCCGCACAAAGCCATGCTGACTAAGATCTAATAAGTCCATTCTTTTCCTAATGCAACAAAATGTCTCCCTAATCTTC
>NC_063338.1:91819399-91821692 GCF_021869965.1 Rhincodon typus | reverse complement strand
GATCCCATCAAGCCCTGGGACTTATCTATTTAATGTTTTTCAAGAAATCCAACACCTCCTCCTTCTTAATATCAACATGCCCTAGAATATCAACATACCCCTCCCTAACCTTATCGTTATCCATTTCCTTCTCGGTGAATAGTGATGTGAAGTACCCATCATAGAATCCCTACAGTGTGGAAGCAGGCCATTTGGCCCATTGAGTCCACACTGGCCCTCCAAAGAGCATCGCATCCAAACCCACCACACTACCCTACCACTGTAACCCTGCATTCCCCATGGCTAATCCAACTAGCCTGCACATCCCTGGACCCAATGGGCAATTTAGCATGGCCAATCCACCTAACCTGCACATCTTTGGACTGTGGGAGGAAACCTCATGAGCACTCAGAGGAAACCCACACAAATATGGGGAGAATGTGCAAACTCCACACGGACAATCGCCCAAGGGTGGAATGGAACCTGGGTCCCTGGTGCTGTGAGGAAGCAGTGCTAACCACTGAGCCACTGTGCTGCACCATTAAGGACCTCACTCACTTCCTCTGGCACCATGGATAAATTCCCTCCTTTGTCCTTGAGTGGACCTACCCTTTCCCTAGCTACCCTCTTGTTCCTAATATACATACAAAATCCCTTGGGATTCTCCTTAATCCTATTGGTCAAGGACATTTCATGGCCCCTTTTAGCCCTCTTAATTCCTTGTTAAGGAACATGCCAGTCCTGGACTCTGGCCAAATGGCCTTTAAAAGACTTCCACGCGTATGATGAGGATTTACGCTCAAATTACCGCCCCCAATTTAATTCCTCCAATTCCCGCCTAATACAGTTGTAATTAGCCTTCCCCTAAATTAGCACTTTCAGCAGATGACCAGTTTTATCCATAACTGTCTTAAAACCTATGGAGTTATGATCGCTGTTCCCAAAATGCTCCCCCACTGACACTTCGATCATCTGGTCAGGCTCATTCCCCAGTACAAGGTCTAGTATGGCCTCTTCCCAAGTGGGACTATCTACCTATTGTTTCAAAAAGCCCTCCTGGATGCAACCAACAAATTCTGACCCATCTAAGACCCTGTCACTAAGGCAGTCTCATTCAGTATTGGGGAATTTAAAAACACCCACTGTTGTTTATATATCTTTCCATGATCCGCCTACATACCTGTTCCTCTACCTTCTACTCACCATTGGGAGGCCTATAATATAACCCCATCTGTAGCAATTGTAATGAGGTCAGTCAGGTAGACCTCACAGAGTGTGAGTCCCCTGACTGGGGCTGCTATTCTGGTCTAATCAGGGAGCCTTGGCTGACAGATAAGAACAGGAATGTCAGACATCCTGTTCACTCTGAGAGCTGGCTCTGAGGAAGCTGAATCAGTCTCAAGGACTCTCCACGTGTAAATAAAGGGTGACTTGGTGACAGGATACCAGCCTCTGTGAAGTTATTTCACTATCAAAGTGAATGCACCTTTCTTATTGTTAAGTCCTACCCATATGTCTTTGCTGGATGAGCCTTCCAAGATGTCCTCTCTTAGTGCAGCTATCACGTTCATCATAATCAGTAATGCAACTTTCCCTTTTATACCCTCTTTAACATACCTGAGACATTTAAACCCTTGAACATTCAGCTGCCAGTCCTGCCCTTCTTTCAACCAAGTTTCTATGGTGGCTGCAACATTGTACTAATCCAGGCTCGAGAGCCAACTGCCTTACCTGTTATACTCCTTACATTAAAATAAATACACTTCAGGCTGCCAGTCCCACTGTGTTTATTAACCTGGCCTCTGCCTGTACTTCACTTAACCTCTGACTTCTCCTCAATCACTTCACATTCTGACCTACTCCTCTGGTTCCCACCCTCCCTGGAGGTGTATGTGTGTGTGTGTCCATCTGTGTCTGTCTGCCTGTGTGTGTGTATGCGTGTGTGTGTCTGTCTGTCTATGTATGTGTGGGCGTGTGTGTCCGACTATGTGTGATGTGTGTGTACATGTGTCTGTATGTGTGTACGTATTTTTGTGTGGGTGTGAGAGTCTGTGTGTGTGTGCGTCTGTGTGTGTATGTGTGTGTGTCTGTGTGTGTGTGTCTGTGTGTGTGTGTCTGTGTGTGTGTGTATGTGTGTGTGTGTGTGCGCGTGTGTTTGAGTGAGTGTGTGTGTGTGAGAGAGTCTGTGTGTGTGTGTGTATCTGTGTGTGTGTGCGTGTGTGCATGTGTGCGTGAGCCTGTGTGTGTGTGTATGTGTGTGTGTGTGTGTCTGTGTGTGTATGTGTGTGTGTGAGAGAGTCTGTGTGTGTGTGTG
>NC_063338.1:91818715-91818999 GCF_021869965.1 Rhincodon typus | reverse complement strand
GTGTGTGAGTGTGTGTGTGTATGTTGTGTGTGTGTGTGTGTGTGTGTCTGAATGTGTATGTATGTGTGTGTGTGTGAGTGTGTGTGTGTGCAGGTTGTGTGTGCGTGTGTGTGCTCTGTGTGTGTATTTATGTGTTGTGTGTGTGTTTGTGTGTGTGTGTGTTTGTGTGTTGTGTGTGCTCTGTGTGTGCGTGTGTGTGTATGTGTGTGTTGTGTGTGCTCTGTGTGTGTGTGTGTCTGTGTGTCTGTGTGTGTGTGTGTGTGTGTGTGCAGTTTGTGTGTGCG
>NC_063338.1:91802148-91818615 GCF_021869965.1 Rhincodon typus | reverse complement strand
GTGTGTGTGTGTATGTGTGAGAGTCTGTGTGTATGTGTGTACGTATTTTTGTGTGTGTGTGAGAGTCTGTGCGTATGTGTGTATGTGTATGTGTGTCTGTGTGTGTGTGTGTGTGTGTATCTGTGTGTGTGTGAGAGTCTGTGTGTATGTGTGTGTGTGTGAGAGAGAGTCTGTGTGTGTGTATATGTGTGTGTGTGTGTGTGTGTGTATGTGTGTAGTGTGTGTGTAGTGTATTTGCACAGTACTTTCTCTGTGTGCTCGTGGACTGGGAAGCTCTTGCCTGCCAATTCTGACATGTGCTACTGATTTTGGACCAGCTGCTAAGCTGCCTTAGCTCTAAGTGAGAAAGGAGGATGATCTTTTAAGTTAGAGGAGAGAGGAGAGGTGGGGGAGGGGGTAAGCGGCCAACAGGACTCCCTCTATAACACCTGTCAATAACAGAATTTATGTTACAGCCTTGACTGCCATCTGTGTTTCACAGATTAATGATGAAAGCAATCACAATCCCGGTTCTTGTTTAATACTGATCCAAGAGCAGAATAAAAATTCTCTTTGTTTTTATTTTCTTTTCAAGGGCAAATTTAAGAGCAATCAAACAGTTGTGAGAAAACGGAACCATGAACTGAGTTCAGATATTCCCATTCCAAAGTATTTGAAGAATCAAATATCTTTTAACACCTTCTGTGACAGCCGTTTGTATTTATGTAGCTGTTGTGTGAATCAGTGACAAAGCAGCAAGTATATGTAACAATTGTATTAATAGATTTTAAAATTCTTGTCCCAGTTTTACATATTGTGTATGATTTCAAATCCCACCCTCTTCCACTTTCCTCCCCGACTCCAAAATTTCCTTCAGTGCTTAATGCCCTCCAAGACCTCTTAGGGGTGGCACAGTGGTTAGCATTGTTGCCACACAGCACTAGGGACCTGGGTTCAATTCCACCCTCAGGCAGTTATCTGTGTGGAGTTTGCACATTCTCCCCATGTCTGCGTGGGTTTCCTCCGGGTGCTCTGGTTTCCTCCCACAGTCCAAAGATGTGCAGGTTAGCTGGATTGGCTGTGCTAAATGTCTAGGGGTGTGAAGGCTGAGTGGATTAAACATGGGAAATGCAGGATAACAAGGAGAAGTAGGTATGGTTTGGGTGGGATGCTCTTTGGAGGGTCAGTGTGGACTTGATGGGCTGAATGGCCTGTTTCCACCCTGTAGGCATTCTATGATTCTAAAACTTTTGCACTTCTATAATTCCAGCTGTCATCCATCACAGAACTCCATCCTTCACCATTCTGAGGAAGGGTCATCGCACCCGAAACATTAACTCTGTATTTTTCCTTCACAGATGCTGCCAGAACGGCTGAGCTTTTCCAGCAACTTTGTTTTTGTTCCATCTTTCACCATTGTTGGCTGGGCCCTAATCTTCGAAACTGTCTTCCTTAACCTCTCCACCATTAACTCCTCCTTTTAGACCTTTGGCCAAGCTTTGGATCAGCTGTTCCAATGTCTCCTCATGTGGCTTCATGTGAGATCTTATTTAAAAACACCCCTGTGAAGAATCTTGGCCTTGGGATGTTCTACATGAACAGTGCTAAATAAATGCAAGTTATTGTAGAATATTCGGTAAGGTACAACAAAATACAATATGTTACATATATAAGCAAATTGTGCAGTGCAGTGTGACATAACTGTGTAAGTTGCTCCAAGGTACAAAATGTGAAGGCCACTGAGAAAAGATGCAGGTCAGACATTTCCCCTCGTTGGGGACCCTCACAGCGCCAGGGACCCAGGTTCAATTCCACCCTCAGGCGACTGTCTGTGTGGAGTTTGCACATTCTCCCCATGTCTGCGTGGGTTTCCTCCAGGTGCTCCGGTTTCCTCCCACAGTCCAAAGATGTGCAGGTTAGGTGGATTGGCCATGCTAAATTGCCCCGTAGTGTTCAGGGATGTGTAGATTAGGTGGGTTATAGGGGGATGGGTCTGGGTGGGTGCTCTGAGGGTTGGTGTTGACTGGTTGGGCTGAAGGGCCTGTTTCCACACTCCCTCCACAACCAACGCTCAGTAGCAGCAGTGTGTACCATCTACAAGATGCACTGCAGAAATTCACCAAAGATCCTTAGACAGCACCTTCCAAAGCCACAAACACTTCCACCTAGGACAAGGGCAGCAGATACATGGGAACACCACCCCCTGCATGTTCCTCTCCAAATCACTCACCATCCAGACTTAGAAATATATCCTTCTGTGTCGCAGGTCAAAATCCTGAAACTCTCTTCCCAATGGCACCATAGGTATATGTTCAGTAAGGCAGCTCATTACCACCTTCTCAAGGGTAACAAATGCTGGTCCAGCCAGCAATGCCAACATCCCATGAATGAAGAAAGACAATACACCAGGGATATGTTGCTGTGATATAGCACTGGGTCAGGAGGTAGCCATTCAGCCCTTTGACATGCATCATTATTAAGTTAGATCAATGACCTTTGACCTCGGCCCATGTAAGCACCTTCTCCTCAGACCACTCAAAGCCTTTGTTCACAGCCTCATACTTAAAGTTAAAAACTGATCAAGCATTGACTGTGAAAGTGTGCTCCATACCAACCTTTAGATGTGTGAATGTTCCCTAATTTCAGTTCAGCTCTGACCTTTCAGACAATGCCCATTAGTCCTAGACTCCACACCCAACTTTCCATCAAACTGTTCCCCTTAACTAGTTTTTGTTCTTGCATGGGATGTGGGCAGCACGGCCAAGGCTGGCACTTATTGTCCAACCTTAATTGCCTTTTGAGTTAAGTCACTTGTTAGGCCATTTCAGAGAGAAGTTAAGAGTCCACCACATTGCAGTGCATCTAGAGTCACATGTAGACCAAACCAGTTAAGGATACCAAATTTCCCTCTCTAAAGGGAACCAGGTATTTCTTTTTGCAACAACTAGCAATGGTTACATGGTCACCATTAATTATAGATGTTATGAGGTGACATGTTGATTCAGTGGTTAGCACTGCTATCACAAAACGCCAGGAACCTCAGTTCAATTCCAGCTTCGGGTGACTGCCTGAGGATTTTGTACGTTCTCCTTGTGTCTGTGCAAGTTTCCTCCGAGTTCTCTGATTTCCTCCAACAGTCCAAAGATGTGCAAGTTAGAGGGATTGGCCATGCTAAGTTGCCCATAGTGTCCAGGGATGTGCAGGCTAGGTGGAATAAGCCGTGGGCAATGCAGTAATAGGGTAGGGCACGTGAGTCCGGGTGGGATGATGTTTGGAGAGTCAGTGTGGACTCGATGGGCTGAGTGGCCTGCTTCCACACTGTAAGGATTCTATCCACAATTAGCCTGGGCCTTTGGATCACTAATCTAGTGACATTACACCTACACTACCATCTCCCATTGAAAAGTTCAATTGATTCATCTTTACCTGATTTTGGTTAACTAAGTCATGAATGCTGTTAAACTTGAAAGGGCAAGAAAAGATTGACAAGGATGTTGCCAGGGTTGGAGGGTTTGAGATATAGGGAGAGGCTGAATAAGCTGGGGCTATTTTCCCTGGAGTGTCAGAGGCTGAGGGGTGACCTTATAGAGGTTTATAAAATCATGAGGGGCATGGATAGGGTGAATAGTCAAGGTCTTTTTTGCAGGGTAGGGGAGTCCAAAAATAGAGGGCATAGGTTTAAGGTGAGAGAGGAAAGATACAAAAGGGACTTAAAGGGCAATTTTCTCATGCAGAGCGTGGTGTGTGTATAAAATGAACTGCCAGAGGAAGTAGTGGAGGCAGGTACAATTACAAGAGTTAAAAGGCATCTGGATGGTTACATGAACAGGGCGGGTTTAGAGGGATATGGGCTAAATGTTATTTATATATATATACTTACATATTTTAAAAAGATTATCTGTCATATTTCTAAACTCCGTAGGATACAGGCCCCATCAATCTTTATGTTTCCTCATAAGATAACGTCTTCATCTCAGCATCTGTGAAGTGAACCTTCTCTGAACTTCACCTCATGCTATCACATCCTTCCTTAAATAAGGAGACAAACCTGCGTACAATATTCCAGATTTGGTCTCACCAAAGTCCTGTACAACAGCAATGCAAGTACCCTGCATTTTCTTTTCCATCTTCCTTTCAATAAACGACAATATTCCATTCGTCTTCCTCATCACTTGTTGTGCCTGCAAACTAAATTTGTGGAATTCATGTACCAGGACACTCAGATCCTCCTGTGTCTCAGACTTCTGCAGATTTCCTCTTGTTAAATAATATGCTGCTTTTAATACTTGTCCTGACAAAGTGGGCTGGTCACATTTTGCCACATTATGTTGGATTTGCCACATTTTTATTCACTCACTATATGTGTCCGTACCCCACTACAGATTCTCATTTCCTCTTCACAACTTATCCTCCCACCTGTCTGTGTCATCAATAAACTTAGCAACGATACCTCCTGTCCCTTCACCCAAGGCATTAATACAAAGTGTAAATAGTTGAGATCTCAGAAATAAGGGGCATTGCCTCGAAATATGGGGGAACAGATTTAGGACTGAGCTGAGGAGGAACTTCTTCACCCAAAGGGTTGTGAATCTGTAGGATTCCATGCCCAGTGAAGCAGTTGAGGCTTCCTCATTCGAAGTTTTTAAGGAGGTGATATATTTTGAACAGTAAAGGAATTAAGGGTTATGGTGAGCGGGCAGGTAAATGGAGCTGAGTCCACGAAAAGATCAGCCATGATCTTATTGAATGGTGGAGCAGGCTCGAGGGGCTGGATGGCCTACTCCTGCTCCTATTCCTTATGTTCTTACGATCTCAGTGACACTCCCCTTGTTACATCTCGCCAACCTGAAGATGACCCATTTGTGCCCACTCTTTTTAGCTGGCCAATCATACATCCATGTTAAGATGAGCTCTTCTTTTGCATGACAACCTTTGATGTGGTTTCTTGTCAAATGCCCCCTGGAAATTAAGTGCACCACATGCACAGGTTCCCTTTACCAACATTGCTTGATCCTATCATATGGAGTAGGCCATTCAGCCCTTTGAGCCTGTCCCACCATTCAAGAAGATCATGGCTGATGTGATTGGAAACTCAAATCCATCTTACTGCCCTTGATTACCTCTATGACCAATAATGCTGGACTACTTATTTCTTCACTTTTCTAATTTTCTTTTGTTTCCTAGAAATTTGATCTTAAGTATCTGGACCTTGGTACCTTTGTACCTAAGTTGGCACTGTAATGCGATTGTAAACTTATCACAGTTCTCATTTGAGTACTTGTGACCAGAAAGTTAATTCAATTGAATTCAATTCTTTGTTGAACAAGAATCCAACAGCCTCTGCTTCAAAAATATTCAAGGCTAGTGTTTCCACCAGCTTTTCAAGAAGAGATTTCCAAACGTTCACAACCCTCTGAGACAAGAAAACGTTCATCTAATCTCTATTTTAAATGTGCACCTTCTGATATTTAAATGGTGGCCCCCACTTCTAGTTTCTCCCATAAGTAGGGACATCCTTTCTGCATTCACCTTGTCGAGATCTTTTAGCATTATTACTTCCTCTAGGAACTCCAATGCATTAGTCAAACTTAGAATCCCTACAATGTGGGAAGAGGCCATTTGGCCTATCAAGTGCACACTGACCCTCCAAAGAGCAGCCCATCCAGACCCACCCTCCCTACCATACCCCTGTAACCTTGCCTTTCCCATGACCAATCCACCTAACTCGCACCTCTTTGGACTGTAGGAGGAAACCAGAGCAAACCCATGCAGACACGGTGAGAATGTGCAAACTCCACACAGACAGTCGCCCGAGGGCGGAATTGAACTCAGGTCCCTGGTGCTGTGAGGCAGCAGTGCTAACCACTGAGCCACCATGCCATATTTTTGCACAATTCCCTTTTCCATAAAACAGCTGGAATGCAAAAGCAGATTACAAGGCTGGCTCCAGGAATGAAGCATCAAATGCTGGCTCAGCCAGAGAAAACCATATCCTATGAATGAATACAAAACTACTTCAGTGATAAGGATAGATTGAAGGAGTTGGGACTGTTCTCCTGAGATTATAGAAGGCTGAGAGAGAG
Source organism: Rhincodon typus (assembly GCF_021869965.1). Lineage (NCBI taxonomy): Eukaryota > Metazoa > Chordata > Chondrichthyes > Orectolobiformes > Rhincodontidae > Rhincodon > Rhincodon typus. Next base: position 91,812,553 of record NC_063338.1, on the reverse strand, counting down.
ATCTGATAGAGCAGGCTGGACAGAGTAAATAGAGAGAAACTGTTTCTGCACATAAAAGGAACAAGAGCGTAGGGGCACAGATTTAAAGTGATTTGCAAAAGAATCAAGGGTGATATGAGAAAAGACTTTTCGCTCTGCGAGTAGTTAGAGCATGGAGTGCACTGCCTGGAAATAAGGTGGAGACAGGTTCAACTGAAACATTTAAGGGGCATTGGATGGTTGTCTGGATGGTAATAATGTGCAAAGGTCTGTGGAAAAGACAGGAGATTGGCACAAGGTAATGACACTCGTTTGAAGAGCTGGTGCTGACATGATGGGCTGCATGGCCTCCCTCTGCACTGTGAAATTTTTGTAGTTTGATCATGGCTCTGCGATATGCATTTACCAATAGCTCTGCATTTTATAGACCACCCTGTGAAAAAAATTACAATCAATTTTTCTTTCTTCTTGATTTTCCAGGAGCCAGATTTCCATTAGGTACTGAGCCCTCTCTCTCCACAGACCAAACCTCTCTGCTGACATTAAGAAGTTGCTCGAGCCATACAGGCGAAGGGGGCAGGGATGGTGGCAGCTGAGAGTTGGATGTTAAAAACCAGGGAAGCTCTCACTGCAGCCCATTGCTGCTCAATACACAGGTAAGGGTACCACCCAGAGGTGGAACATTGTACTGCCACCCTGGAGGAGCTGCGCAGCGTTTCAGGAAAACTCAGCTGGTGGGAGTTGACAATGTCTACGCTGGCTTAACCCAATCATCAGACCCATGATGCCCATACGCCCAGAAAAACTCCTAGAAGTGAGCGGGCAACTGGGTGGTGACCGCCTGGGCGTCCACTCCTACATGACAAAGAAGAGTGATATGAAAACAGACGATATAACAGCACAGAGAGTAGGGGGAACAGTAGGCCATTCAGCCTGCTCCACCATTCTGTATGATCATGGCTGATCATCCAACCTTTTCCCCCTCCCCTCCTCCCCTCCCCTTGACTCAGCCTGACTGACACCTGAGCTGACAGCGCCCAGCCACATTAACCCCTGCCACATATCTACCCAGCTGCCCACCATGCCCACCTTCTGCTCTGCTACCCTGCCACCGATGTAAAGCAGGAATCCTGGAAGCTTCCATGGAGGGAGAACGTTCCAAGGGCAATGTAACTCTCCTTCAGAGCTAAAAAGGAAAGCCATCCTGTGGAAGAGCCATACCAGCCTTGAGACAAAGAACAAAGAACAAAGAAAATTACCGCACAGGAACAGGCCCTTCGGCCCTCCAAGCCTGCGCCTATCCAGATCCTCTATCTAAACCTGTTGCCTATTTTCCAAGGATCTGTATCCCTCTGCTCCCTGCCCATTCATGTATCTGTCTAGATACATCTTAAATGATGTTATCGTGCCCACTTCTACCACCTCCGCTGGCAACACGTTCCAGGCACCTACCACCCTCTGCGTAAAGAACTTTCCATGCATATCTTCCTTAAACATTTCCCCTCTCACCTTGAAATCGTGACCCCTAGTAATTAAGTCCCCGACTCTGGGAAAAACCTTCTTGCTATCCACCCTGTGTATACATCTCATGATTTTGTAGACCTCAATCAGGTCCCCCCTCAACCTCCGTCTTTCTAATGTAAATAATCCTAATCTAAGAGACGTTAACTCTGATTCTCTGTCCAAAGTGTCTTCCAGCCCTGCTGAGCTACGAACATGGAAATATTGGTCACTATCTTCATGCTGTTTGTGAGACGTAGCTACAAAATGTCTGTTCCCAATATATCCGCTGTGATCCATGTTCAGTTACCAGGAGTAGGCCATTCAGCCCCGTTCTACCACTCAATGACTGAACTAATAATATTTTGAAGAACAAAGCCTTGAAGTTTTTGATCAGATCACCCCTTAATCTTCTAAATTCTAGAGAAAATCAGGTTTAATTTGTGTAGACATTCCTCAGAACAATCACCAGGTACCATTCTTGTAAATCGACATTGTATTCCATCCAAGGCCTAATCTCACCTTCTCGAGCACTTTCTGTTTCTGTTTCAGATTTGCAGCATCTGCAGGATTTCGCCTTTGTCAAAGCAGGGATTGCTGTTTAGAGAGGAGGCTGTGGTCAGGGAAGCTCACAACAACGACAACAACGCTGAGAAAAGTGAGGCATCTTACAGTGTGAGATCCTGGGCACATTTTTAACCCAGAGCAGGAAATAGTAACTTCTGGTTTTCAGGGTGAGTAGAAGGGAAGTGTTAAGATTGCACTAAAAAGGTTTTGGTAGCAATTATGTGAAGTTATGTTCAGATGCCGTCTGGAATGACTGTGTCCAGTCCTGGGCAGCTCAGCTCAGGAGTAATAGCCTTGCGCAAGGGTTAAATTGCAAGGAAAAATTGTCAAGATAGGTTCTTGATTATCAGAGGGATCAAGGGTTATGGGGAGAAAGTGGGAGAATGGGGTTGAAGAACTTATCAGCCATGATTGAATGGCGGAGCAGACTCGATAGGCCGAATGGCCTAATTGCTGCTCCTATGTCTTGTGGTCTTATGGTCTTAAACCTTGTATTTCCTCAAATATTGAAGATTAAGCAATGGTCTAATTAAGGTGATAAAGAATCAGCGAATTAGAACATAGAACAGTACAGCACAGGAATGGGCCCTTCAGCCCATGATGTTGTGCTGAACCTGATGCCAAATTAAACTAATCCCTTCTGCCTGCCTTTGGTCCATATCCCTCCATTCCTTGCATATTCATGAGCTTATCTAAAAGCCCCTTAAACAACTATCGTGTCTGCCTTCACCACCACCCCTGGCAGCGCTCCTACCACTCTCTGTGTTTAAAACTTGACCCTCACTTCTCCTTCCAACATTCCCCTTCTCACCTTAAATGTATGACCTCTAGTATTAGAATTAATTACATAACTAATGAAATCAATAGGCTAGATTGCGACAACCTGTTTTCTCTGGTGTTGGGAGCCCAGAATAAGAGGTCAGGATCTTAAGATGAATTCCAAGCCATTCAAGGATGATGTCTGAAAACATTTCTTCATGTTAAGGGCAGTGAAAGTCTGGAACTATACCCCCTACAAAACCCCTGTTGAAATGAAGAATCAATTGACATTTTCAAAGCTGAGATTGATAGACTTTTGTTCAGCGAGGGTACTTAGTCTATGGAAATAAAGTAGTTTGATGGATCTGAGCTACAGATCAGCCACTAGCTCCTTAAATGGCAAAGCAGGCTTGAAGGGCTGAATGTTCTTATGTTATACTGTAGAAGCCATGCCCTTTACGTTGTAGTGAGATCCGCAATGCAGCCAATAAAGACCTGCAGTGCAGAGAACAGAGGTCACTTGGACCAACACTGACACCTATAGGCCTAAGCCCACATTGCAACTGATCACGACAGACTGAAACAAGATGGTGAGATTCAATCACTGAAAAATTTTCTTCATCTCATGGTCCCTGCCCAAGGACAGGTCTGACCTACAGTTGCACCCCATCTCCAGCAGATCTAAAGCAAGGGAACAAGTCCTGATTCCTTGAACACTATGCTTTGGGCACTATCCAGCCATTCTGCCAAATGAACCAATGAACCTTCAAAGAATTGCTTTACCCTGCCTTTTGTAGCGTGGCGTGATGGACGGCGATTGGCAAGGCTCCAGCTCCTTTCCATCACACTGCTGACCAAGAATCTCTCCTATTCTTACCTCCCACAACAGTGGAAGGATTTACAAGTTGATCCTTACATGGCCAGATTATGAAGACCTTGGTCATGTCCCAGTTCTGGAGTGAGGCTTTGTGCCAGAGCTCCTGACTTAGAGGCAATGACACTACCTGATGTTAGAGCCCTGGAGAACGTTGTCAAACAAGGAAACCTAAGGAGACAGGTACATAGTTCCTTGAAAGTGGAGTCGCAGGTAGAGTGGGTGGTGAAGAAGGCATTTGACACATATGCCTTCATTGGTCAGAGCATTAAGTACAGAGGTTGGAACATCATATTATCACCATACAGAACATTGGTATGGCCACTTTTGCAGTACTGCATACAATTCTGGTCACCCTGCTATAGGAAGGGTGTTATTAAACTAGAAAAGGTGCAAGAAAGATTTACAAGGATGTTACTAAAACTGGAAGGTTTGGGTTATGAGGAGAGGTTTGATAGGCTGGGACGTTTTTCCCTGGAGGCCGAAGGGTGACCTTATACAGGTTTATAAAATCATGAGGGGCATGGATAGCCAAGGTCTTTGACCCAGGGTAGGGGAATCCAAAACTAGAGGGCATAGGTTTAAGGTGAGAGGGGAAAGATTTAGAATGGACCTGTAGGGCAACCCTTTCACACACAATGTCAATTTTCAGACAATTTATGCTCCAGGCACTTCACTGGACTGATTACCAAACAATTGGATATTGAGCCACATTACCTTATGAGAAGTGGAAGCAATAGAGTAGGCCATCGAGCCCATTGAGCCTGGCCCTCTTATCAATGGCCTCCTGTCGTGCTCTAATTTACAATGAAGAGGGTGAGACAGCAAAAATATAATTAGTGACTAGACTAGGCTTCAGGCATCTGAAGCATAGGATTAGTATTTGTACTCATCTTCTGAAAGCAGATTTGAACACAATGACACAGTGGTCACCATTGTTACCATACAGCGCCAGGGACCCAGATTCGATTCCAGCCTCGGGCAACTATCTGTGAGGAGTTTGCACGTTCTCCTCGTGTCTGCACAGGTTTCTCCCCATAGTCCAAAGATGGGCAGGTTAGGAGGATTAGCCATGGGAAATGCAGGGATTGGGTAAGGTGGGATGTCCTTCGGAGAATTGGTGTAGACTTGATTTCTTTCAACTAAGTTAAGAGCACATCATATTGGCAGTAACATACCATCTTAAAGAAAGGATTGGTTAGCCAACAGCAAACAGAGAGGAGAGATAAAAGTGTCATTTTCAGGTCGGCAAGCTGTATATGGTGGCATGCCACAAGGATCAATTGGTTACTAGCCATCAATTCAGTGATGCATAGAGTCATATCGCACAGAAAAGGCCCATTGGCCCATTGAGTCTGTCCTAACATAACTCCCACTGAAGGCACGCTAATTCCAATTTCCTGCACTTGTCCCATATCGTTGAATGTTAAGATATCTCAAGTGCTCATCCAAATAATTTTTAAATGCCGTTAGCTCTCCAGCCTCCACTACCCTCTCAGGCAGGGATTTCCAGATTCCCACCACCCGCTAAGAGAGAACGTCCCCTCTGAATCTCGTTTCCCCTACCCCAGTATTATTCCCTCTCATGATTGACCCCAAATATCCATATCCATGGTTTGGATGAAGAGTCCAAATGTCAGTAGCTAAATCTGCTGATGGCACAAAGATAGGACAGAGATTAAGTTGTCCAGAGGAGGTAAAGGGATACGAAGATCATAATGGGCTGGGTGGCTCAAATGAGGAAGAAGGTCTTAGGCTGCAGGAGGATATAAATGGATTGGTCAGATGGACAGCAGATCAGTGGCTGATGGAATTTCACCCTGAAGAGAGTACTCAATGAATGGTAAGACACTAGGAAACTCAGATGTTCAGAGGGATCTTGGGATGTTTATCCACAAATCCCTGAAGGGTGGACAGATTAATAGGGTAATTACGAGGACATACGCCTTTATCAGTCCTGGCATAGATTACAAGAGCAGGGCAGTTATGTTGGACAGCTGTACAGAACTTTGGTGAGGCCACAGCTGGAATACTGTGCGCAGTTCTGGTCACTGCACTATGGGAAGGATGTGATTGCACTAGAGAGGGTGGGGAGGGCGATTCACCAGGATGCTGCCTGGGATGGAACAGTTCAGCCATGAAAAGAAGCTGGAAAAGTTTGGGTTGATTTCTTCGGAGCAGGGAGAGTTGAGGAGAGGACCTGATAGAGGTGTATGAGATTATTTGGGGCCTGGTCAGGGTGTATAAAAAACATCAGTCCCCCTTAGCTGAATGGTCAATAATAAGGGGGCATATGTTTAAAGTGAAAGACAAGAGGTTTAGAGGAGATTTGAGGAAAAGGTTTGTCACCCAGAGGGTGGTGGGGTCTGGAATGCACTGCCTGGGAGGGTAGTTGAGGCAGGAAACCTCACAACCTTTAAAAAGTACTTGGATGAGCACTTGAACTCTCACAACATTCAAGGCTTTGGGCCTAGTGTGGAAATGTGGGACTAGAGTCATAGAGGTGTACAGCACAGAAACAGACCCTCCAGTCTAACTCGTCCATGCCGACCAGATACCCTAAATTAATCTAGTGCCATTTGCCAGCATTTGGATCATATCCCTCTAAACCCTTCCTATTCATATACCCATCCAGATGCCTTTTAAATGTTGTAATTGTACCAGCCTCCACCACTTCTGCTGGGAGCTCATTCCATACATGCACCACACTCTGTGCGAAAAAGTTGCCCCTTAGGTCCCTTTTATATCCTTCCCCTCTCACCTTAAACCTATGTCCCCTAGTTTTGGACTCCCCCACCCTAGGGAAAAGACCTTGTCTATTTACCCTATCCATGCTCCTCATGATTTTATTAACCTCTATAAGATCACCCCTCAGCCTCTGACACTACAGGGAAAATAACTATTCAGCCTCTCCCTATAGCTCAAACCCTTCAACGCAAAATCCTCATAAATCTTTTCTGAACCTTTTCTAGTTTCACAACATCCTTCTTATTGGAGGGAGACCAGAATTGCATGCAATGCTCCAAAAGTGGCCTCACCAATGTCCTGTCCAGCCACAACATGACCTCCCAACTCCTACACTCAATGCACTGACCAATAATGGCAAACATACCAAATGCTTTCTTCACTATCCTATCCACCTGTGATTCCACTTTCAAGGAACTGTAAACCTGCGCTCGAAGGTCTCTTTGTTCAGCAACACTCCCCAGGACCTTACCATTAAGTGTATAAGTCCTGCTCTGATTTGCCTTTCCAAAATGCAGCACCTCACATTTATCTAAATTAAACTCCACTCCTCAGCCCACGGGCCCATCTGATCAAGATCCCATTGTACTCTGATGTATACTTCTTCACCATCCACTAGATCTCCAATTTTGCAAACTTACTAACAGTACCTCCTACGTTCACATCCAAATCATTTATATAAATGACAAAAAGCAACAGACTAGTGTAGATTTAGCACAGCATTGGTAGTACCGATGGGCCAAAGGGCCTCTTCTGTACTGTATGCTTCTTTGAGTCTGTGATAAATGAATGGGCAAAGATTTACCAAATAGCAGACCAGATTTGAGGGGCCGAATGGCCCCCTCTTATTCTGAAGTCAGTCCAACTCCACGGGGCAGAAAATGGGGCAGATCTTTCACTTGTGTATAAACACTGAGGATCTGGGACATGGAAAGTGTAATCCCAGCTGTTCCTCACCAAAGCAAAGGCCCTTCCTTTGAGAGTGAGAACTGAGATATATACATTGTCAGGGACATCAAGATACTGTCAGAAAGGTTGGAGAATGAATGCGCTCATTGTTTCAATGAGGTGGATACTGGGATGCAGCCAGCAATGTCTTTCAGTGCCTGTTTCCAGGGAGTTATTAGCCTGTGGTAACTGATCGCTGAAATAGTTAGAAATCTTTGGATGCTCGAGGAATGTGAGTAATTTCTAGCCCCCGCAGATGTATTTCTGATCCGAAACACACACAACATACACACACACACACACACACACACACAGAGCAGGGCGCACGCTTTTTCGGACATTCTCCTGATTTCCTCCCAGCTTTTACCTTTCTCCTCCCCCAGGAACACTGGATAGTTTGCGAGCGATTTAGCATACTTCCAAAAAGCACTGCTGGGAATCTCTAAAACCAGCAATGATCGCATGTCCATGAGAGCAGGCTATAAGAAGCGCTGGTGCATTTGTCAGAGCTGTGGGGAGGGAGAGTCTTGTCATCATGGTGACCTGTACCGTGAGAGTGAAGGTGGGGCGGTGTGTTGTTTATTGGTGGGGGACACATGTGTTGCACTTTTGGGACATTCTACACCTGCTCCCCACCCCCGTACAAAAATACTTTAGAAAATTCACGAGGAATGATTAGCGCACTGTAAGAATTATTCAGTTCAAAACCTTTTACGTTTAGATCTGGAATGCACTGTTTGGAAATGTGGTAGAGGGTAGGTTTAATTGAGGCATTCCAGAGGGGCATTGGATGGTTATTTGGATAGAATTGGTGAGCAAGGATATGGGGAAGAGAACAGATGCAGGCAAGATGGGCCAAACGGCCTCCTGCTGACCAATTCTGAGATTCAATAATGTGTTGTGACATATCAAGGAGAGGTAATGGCCAAGTGGTATTGTCACTGTGCTGTTAATCCAGAAGCTCAGCTAATGGCCTGGGACCTGGGTTCAAATCCCATGATGGCAAATGTTGGAATTGGAATTCAATAAACAGAATCTGGAATTAAGGTCTGATAATGACCATGGGACCATAATGACCATGGAACCATTGTCAGGAAAAATCCATCTGGTTCACTAATGTCCTTTAGGGAAGGAAATCTGCCACCCTCACCTGGTCTGGCCTAATTGTGACTCCAGACACACAGCAATGTGGTTGAATCTTAACTAGGCAATTAAGGATGGGTAATAAATATTGGTCGAGCCAGTGATGCCGTGAGTATAAAAAATATCGAGTCAGTGCCATTGGGAGCATTGACCCATTGTGAGAATAAATGAATGAAGGAAGCTGGATTACAGCACAGAGTGAGAAGAACTAACCACAGAGGAGTGAAAAGTGCGAGGGATTTCGGTAGGGTTCCTGATCCTACAGAACTCTCCTGGAGTGTCGAGGACTTTCGAGGTCAATCTCCAGGAAATAAGTTGTGAGAAATCGGGAGAACGATCACAGCAACATTAAAATGAGAGAGCTGGCTGACGTTCAAGCAGTAGCTCCAGGTATCAGAGTTTCAACAGTTAATGTGGATAAATTAAGTCTCAATAAGGAAGCTCTTAACCTTTTGCATAGACTCCCTCGGGCTCTGCCTGACCCTTCCCTGCTGTGCATTCTGTTTTACCTGTCCTGGGGGACAGGCTTCCCTCCCTTGCCATTGCTGACTGAGGTGCACGTTTCTACCCAGTCTCCTCCAGCTTGAACCACCCATCCAGCTCCAATCCCCTCCATTTCACACAAAGCAAGACGCAACCCAATAGTCTAATACCAGGGCAGAGAGATTTGATTTATTACAGTCACGTGAACTGAGGTACAGTGAAAAGTGTTGTCTTATGTACTTTACAGATAGATCGTACTGTACAAGTGCATCAGGGTAACAGAACACAGTGCAGGATAGTGTTAGAGCTGCCAAGAAGGTGCGGAGAGAAATCAACATTAATATTAAAGAGGTCCGTTCTAAAGTCTGATAACAAGCAGTTCTTGAATCTGTTTGTACATACATACAAACTTTTATAACTTCTGCCCAATGGAAGAAGTTGGAAGAGAGTATAACCAGGGTGAGAGGGATCTTTAATTATTCTTGGTCACTTTCCTGGGGCAGCGGGAATTGCAGATGAAGTCAATGGATAGGTGTTTGTCTGGGATGAGGGATGGGATTGTTCTGTCCTTGCCCATTTCTGTCTGGTGTGCTGTTGCCTGTTAAACTCTGCTATCCTTGCCTGGTCTGGCCCAAATTTGACTCCAGACCTAGAGTAATGTGATTGACTCTGAACTGCCACTTTGGGTGCAAATCCTGGAACCCCCTCCTTAGCAGCACTGCAGATATCCGTACACTCCATGAAATGCAGTGGCTCAAGAACGAACCTCACCACCATCTTCTCAAGAGCAACTAGAGATGGGCAACAAATGCTGGCTCAGCAAACAAAAGGCAAATCCCTTGGGAAAACATGTCCTTGCACTCTGATACTCCTGAGGAGGGTTTCAAGCAGTCGCTTAGCTGTTGATTCACCTATCCCTGAGGAAGCAAGTTATCAGACTTTATCTACACAGCCATTCGCACTAAAACTCTGCACAATTGGCAAATCTGACACTGTAACATCACATACTCACAGAAACACCCACTCACACACACACAGACTCACACACACACATACACATACACACATACACACACACACACACACACATTCATATTCACACACCCACACAAATACATTCTCACACAAACACTCTCACACACCCTCACAAACACACACACACACATACTCATATTCACACACCCACACAAATACGTTCACACATAAACACTCTCACACTCTCACAAACACACACACACAGTCTCACACACACACACACACACACACACACACACGTACACTCACACTCACACAACATACTCACACACTTCCAGTCTCACACACAGTTTCATACACATACACACACACATACACACACATGCACACACACATACACACACACACGCACACACACACATACACACACAC
>NC_063338.1:91795145-91802048 GCF_021869965.1 Rhincodon typus | reverse complement strand
ACACATACACACACATACACACACACACACACACACACACACACACATACACACACACAATAAGCAGAAGTGAAAACAGTCATCTCAGGATGTGTCAGTTCTGAAGAAGGGTCACTGAACTCGAAACATTGACTCCCTATCATACTTTACCCATCATTCGAATATCTCGATTAGATTCTAGTTTGTAAATCACTCCTGGGGATCTGTTATTCTGTACATAAACCCTGCTGAACCCCTCAATTAGACTCCAGTCTGTAACCCACTCCTGGGTGTATGTTGTTTTATATATAAATGCTCCAAACTTTCCAAATAGATTTCAGTTTGTAATTTGCTCCTAGAGATCTATTATTCTGTATTTAAACTTTTGAACTGCAGAATTAGATTCTAGTCTATAACTCTGAATCACAGAATTATTACCACATAGTAGGAGGCCATTCGGCCTATTGTGTCTGCATTGGTTCTCCAAATGAGCATCATGACTTAGTGCCAATCTCCTGCTTTTTCCCTATACTCTTGTACAGTGCTTCTACTTAATTAATCATCTAAAGCTGTCTTGAATAGAATGGCGGATAAAAATAGAGGAAAAAAATGCTAAAACTATACAAGGCACTAGTCAGACCACAACTGGAATACTATGAATAAGCTTGTAGGCTTGCTCGCCGAGCCAGTGTGTTTGATAGCAGACGTTTCATCATCCTGCTAGGTAACATTGTCAGTGTGCCTCCAGTGAAGCGCTGGTGTTCTGTCCCGCTTGTTATTTATATGCATTGGTTTGTTGGGCTGGTTGTTATTCCTTCTGGTTCTGTTTTTCAGTGATTTGTATATCAGGTCCAGTTCAATGTGTTTGTTGATGGAGTTCCAGTTGGAATGCCAGGCCTCCAGGAATTCCCTGGCATGTCTCTGTTTGGCTTGTGCCATTATGGATGCGTTGTCCCAGTCAAATTTGTGTCTTTCTTTGTCCGTGTGTATTGAGACCAGTGAGAATTGGTCGTGTCTCTTGGTGGCTAGTTGGTGTTCATGTATCCTTATTGTCAGTTTTCTTCCAGTTTGTCCCATGTAACGTTTCTCACAGTCCTTGCATGGTATTTTGTATATTAGATTTGTTTTATTGGTTATGAGTATGGGATCCTTTATGTTCGTCAATAGCTGTCGCCGGGTGGTTGTTGGTTTGTGGGCTACGCTGATACCTAGGGGTCTGAGTAATCTTGTGGTCGTCTCAGATATGTCTCTGATGTACAGTAGGGTGACTAGTGTGTCTGGCTGTGTTGTGTCTTCTTGGTGGGGTCTGTCATGGGAGTAACAGCAGATTGTGCTTTTTGGTATCCATTCTCTTTAAAAAAAACTCTGTATAAGTACTCCTGTTCTGCTTTGCGCAATTCCAGGTCACTGCAGTGTGTTGTAGCTCGTTTGAATAATGTCCTGATGCAACTCTGTTTATGGGTGTTGGGGTGGTTGCTGGTGTAACTAAGTATCTGGTCCGAATGTGCAATCTTTCTGTGTACGCTAGTCTGGAGTTCCTCGTCGTCCTTACGTTCCACCATTATATCTAGGAAGGGTAGTCGGTTGTTATTCTCTTGTTCTTTTGTGAATTTAATTCCGATAAGGATGTTGTTTATGTGTCGGTGGGTTTCTTCTGGTGTTGCGCGTTTGATAATCACAAAGGTGTTATCTACACAGCGAATCCAGAGTTTGGGGTTGGATAGTTGGAGAGTTTGGGTTGGGTTACCACACTGTTGGGCGAATCAGGAAGGCAGACACCCCACGACACCAACAGCATCAACAAGGACAGCCCCCTGAAACTGCTGGATCTGTGCCTTATAACCCACTTCACCTTCAACGACCTTATATTCAAATAAATTAACGGGACACCAACGGGATCCCCAATATCAGGACTGATTGCAGAAGTGGTAATGCAAAGATTAGAACGGACAACGCTCCCCACTATCCAACACCACAAGACTACTCAGACCCCTAGGTATCAGCATAGGCCACAAACGAACAACCACCCTGCGACAGCTACTGACACACATAAAGGATCCCACATCTATAACCAATAAAACAAATGTAATAAACAAAATACCATGCAAGGACTGTGAGAAACGTTACATGGGATAAACTGGAAGAAAACTGACAATAAGGATACATGAACACCAACTAACCACCAAGAGACACGACCAATTCTCACTGGTCTCAATACACGTGGACAAAGAAAGACACAAATTTGACTGGGACAACACATCCATAATAGCACGAGCCAAACAGAGACATGCCAGGGAATTCCTGGAGGCCTGGCATTCCAACTGGAACTCCATCAACAAACACATTGAACTGGACCCGATCTACAAACCACTGAAAAAACAGAACCGGAAGTGATGCCAACCACCCCAGCAAACCCAGCATATAAATAAAAAGCTGGACAGAACACCAACACTTCACCTGAGGCGCACTGATAACGTTACCTAGCAGGGGGACAAAACGTCTGCAGTCGAACACACTGGCTCAGCGAGCAAATCTACAACCTCATCCACAACCCGAGCTACAAATCTTCTCAAAAACTTTATACTGTGAATAAGCTTTGGGCCCCTTATGTAAGGAAATATACACAAACATTGTTAGAGAATCCCAGAGATGGTTCACTAGGTTGATCTTGGGTAGGGAAGGGTTACCTTACAAAGAGACATTGAGTAGGTTGGGCTTGTGCTCACTGGAGTTCAGAAGAGTGAGAGATAAATTTTTTAAACATATAAGATTCCTAGGAGAAATGACAGGATGGACATGGAAAGGTTGTGTGAGAGTCTGAGACCAGAAGGCATAATCTCTTTTAAGACTGAGATGAGGAGGAATTTCTTACCTCAGAGGGTGGTGAATCTGTGATATTCTTTAAGGGAATATACCTTGAGTGCACCCAGAACATCTCCTCTTTGAAGGAAGCCTATTGTTCAGCTTCCAATTTTCTCATTAACCTTTTGGTCAGTTGTCCAATTGAAGTTATCTCTCCACTGGTTAATTATTCTTACTTGGGGTTGTCTTTAGTCCTTTTCCATCATCATTTTAAATATTACGATACAATGATCACTGCCTTCTAAATGTTCCCTACTCCTCACTCCTGACTATCTGTTATTCTATGCATAAAACCTTCAAACCCTTCATTAGATTCCAGTCTGTAACTCGCTCCCGGGTATCTGCTATTTTATATATATAAATCTCAAACCTCTTGATTAGACTCCAGCCTATAACTCAATCCCAAGGAATCTTTAATTCTATATAAACCACCCAAACTTTTTGATTTGATGCCAGTTTGTAGCTCACTCATGCGTATCTGATAGTCTATATATCAACTCTCCTGAAACTCTTGTTTAGATTCTAGCCTGTAAATCAAGCCTGGATGCTTGCAATTCTATGTATAAACTACCAAGTCCCTTGATTAGATTCCAGTCTGTAAATTACTCCCAGGTATGTGTTATTCTATATATAAATCACCTAAACACCTCAACTGAATCCCATTGTGTAATTCACTCCTGGGTATCAGTTATTCTGTATATAAACTATGCCAAACCCCTCAATTAGATTTCAGTCTGTAACTCACTCCCGGATATCTGTTATTCTATATATAAACCACCCTGAACCCCTCCAGTAGACTCCAGTCTGTAATTCACTCCCAGGTACCTGTTATTTTATATATAACCCACTCAGAACCCTTCCATCAGATTCTAGTCTGTAACTCACTCCCAGGTATTGTTATTTTATATATAACCCACTCCAAAGCCTTCCATTAGATTCCAATCTGTGACTCACTCTCAGGTATCTGTTATTCTATATATACACCACGCTGAACCCCTCCATTAGATTCCAGTCCGTAACTCACTCCCAGGTATTTGTTATTTTATGTACAACCCATACCAAACCCCCGATTAGGTTCCAGTCTGTAATGCATACCCAGGTATCCTATCTATTTTCAAACATGCCAAACCTGTCAATTAAATTCCAGTCTCTAACCCACTCTCAGGTATCTGTTTTCCTGTGTGTAAATCCTCCAAAATCCCTCAATTCGATACCAGCTAGAGTTTGTGTCCAGGTTTTCAATCAGAACACAATCCCATCTTGCAACAAATTGGAAAGTTCTGTGCTAAATGTGAAATGAGTGTTTCTTCCAGACAATGTGTGAAATGCATCTCAACACGATGCCCCTCCTGAGGTGAGGGAGCTGTGCCAGCCTCACACAGAGCTGCTAAGAAAGGGTTTATTGTGCAGTGCTTAAAGAGACCGCAGGTGTAGAGAGGTCAGGAAGCCGCTGGCTGTAATCTCATCATCTGCAATGCTGTGGGTCACTGGGAACACTTGGCCCCACAGGGCTGACTGCAAACAGTGTACATTCCAGTGCTTGGGAATGCCATTGTTCCGCAATCTCAGAAAGCTGACCCACAGCGTGCAATCTCAGTGGCATTTATTGTGGTTGGTGCAGCTTCCTGCTTTGTGCAGAATCACGCAGCACAGAAACAGGCCATTCAGCCCAACACATCAGGGCTGACATCGATAACCCACACTCATGAGTAAGGGTGAGTGGCAGAGAGACACTGACTTGGGTCCTCATTTCCCAGAATAGCCAGAGATGTGCAGCCTCATTTCAGGCTCAGAGTTATCTCTGATATGAATTACTGCTTGGTCTGCAGCTGCAGGTAAAGACCAGCTGGTGGGCACGGTTACCGATGACAACTGAGTGTTCCTTCTGGGACCTGTGTCTCCCCGAATGTATTAGCCTCATCTGAGCCTTTCAGCTTGTCTTTCTATCCTTCCTTAATCCTACTTCCCTCCCCTTCTCTCTCTCTATATATCTTTCACTGGTCAGCAGGCTCTGTAGTGATTCACCTATGAGCCCGTGCAAAGTGCTGAGATGCTGGCCATGAGACTGTAGTGGGCATCACAGTCAAATTTGAGATAACAAGGTGTAGAGCTGGATGAGCACAGCAGGCCAAGCAGCATCAGAGGAGCAGGAAGGCTGACGTTTCGGGCCTAGACCCTTCTTCAGAAGTCAAATTTGAACCAGTTTTCATCTGCCCCCAGACACTCACACACACCCACACACAAACACCCGCCCCCCAACTCTCACACAGACACACACATTTTCTTTCACACATACACAGACACACTGTCTCCGTCAAGCATCCACTCACATTTACACACACACACACTCTGTCAAACACACACGTATACTCACACACACACTCTCTCACACACACACACTCTGTCAAACACACACGTACACTCACACACACACACTCTCTCTCTCACACACTCGTACACGCACACACACAGACATTCTCACACATACACACATAATTTCACACATTCACACACACACACGTCGCCTCTCTCTCTCTCTCTCACTCTCTTGCACACACACATTCTCGCTCTGTCACTGTCTCTCTCACACACACACAGACACAATCACACACACACTCACACATAATCATACACACACACACACACACACACACACACACACACACACACACACACACACACACACACACACACACACACACACACACACAGGGACAATGTGACCATCCTAGCTCAAACCAACCACGGACATGCACAGGAATTCCTAGAAGCCTGGTTTTCAACCCTAATGCAATCAACAAACATGATCCTGAAATAACTCCCATCACCATGTCACCCTTTATTTACACGTGGAGAGTCCTTGACACTGATCTAGCTCCCTCAGAGCCAGCTCTCAGAGTGAACAGTACCTCTGACACTCCTGTTCTTATCTGTCAGCCGTGGCTCCCTGATTGGACCAGATTAACAGCACCAATCGGGGAACTCATATTCCAGGAGGTCCACCTGGCTGACCTCGTTACAATCGCTACAGATCCCTCATTCTAGATTCTCCCATGAGAGGAAACATGTTTCTCACACCCACTCCGTAAAGTCGCCTCAGGATCTAATATGGTTCCAGTGATGAGATGCCAGGGTCATTCCCCCATGATGTCACAGATACTTTCCTGCATCCTGCTACACTCTCAGTGCAGACACTTTGCCTTAGCACATCGCAGACTCAGAATGGAGGGCAGACCGTCTGTCCTTTTTAAATAGGACCATGCCAACCCTTTTGCAAGTTGCTCTCTGGTTCCTGTTGACCCTGTAGGGGACTTCAATCCTCTGGATGCTGTAGAGAATGAGAAGGTGGCTGTTTAAAAGCTGCAGTGCTCTTCCTTCCCCCCAACACTTAACTGCACTCATATTTGTGAATTACTCTGGTAACAGTAAGTAGCAACAAATTGAATAAATGATGGGCTGCTGATTCTGGGATCTGTTGGCACTTGGGGTGAGCATTGTAAAACTTAGTGCTCCCTCACTGGCAGAAAATCCAAGTAGACGTAAGACATGAAAGGAGCTGTCTGTCTTCGCCATGAATATTACTCTAATATCGGCTTGAGTTATTAAATGCCGAAGCAAGGCTCCTGTATGGTGCTGCTGACAGCTTAACTCAACAGCAGGACCTTGCAAGACACTGACGAAAGGACCAGGGGCTTGCTCTTTCCATCATAGAGTGCCATCTTGTGGTATGAGATGAGCAGGCCATTTCATTTCATCTCAGGAGGTGGGGAACAAAACACACAAAGCAAACAGAATGGATAGACAGGGAGAAGAAGTGCATTCATATGACATCCTGCACAACATCCCAAAGTACCTTACAACCAGTGGAGCTCATTGTGGAGAGCGGTCATTGTCATCCTGCAGGGAAATTTGGTGGACAATTTGTGCACAGCAAGCTCCAACAAAGAGCTTTTAAAGATCAGAGATAGTAGGAACTGCAGATGCTGGAGAATCCGAGACAACAAGGTGCAGAGCTGGATGAACACAGCAGGCCAAGCAGCATCGTAGGAGCAGAAAGGCTGA
>NC_063338.1:91726921-91794745 GCF_021869965.1 Rhincodon typus | reverse complement strand
CCAGCTCTGCAGCTTTTAAAGATCATTTTCTTTCTAGTTATGACAGGCAAGAACACTGGGTGAGAACTCCCCTGTTCTTTTTCAACCCCACAATTGTAAGGTCTCCAATTGTGAGCGTGACAGGCGCGGTGGCTCACAGCGCCAGAGACCCAGGTTCAACTCCAGTCTCGGGCGTCTGTCCCTGTGGAGTTTGCATATTCTCCTTGTGTCTGCGTGGGTTTCCTCCAGGTAGTCCGGTTTCCTCCCACAGCCCAAAGATGTGCAGGCTGGGATGGATTAGCCAGGCTAAATTGCCCCTTAATGTCCAGGGATGTGAAGGCTAGCCTGGTTAGCCAGGGTAAATGTGGAGTCCCGGGGATAGGGTAGGGGGCTGCATCTGGGTTGGTTGCTTTTGGAGGGTTGGGGCTCACTTGATGGGCTGAATGGCCTCTGTGCACTGTAGGGATTCTATGGCCCATTAGGAAATTTGGTTTGATGTCTCATCTCAAGTGCTCCCTCAGTACTCAATGTTTTGGGAGTGTTAGGCTAGGCTGCGTGGGAAGGGGGAAGTAGATAACTTCGATGTATCACCCTCCCCCAGAACACCTCAGAAGGAACTTAGCATGTAGCTGTATGCCCAGAAGATGCCCACTTGGCATTTGTGGTGTGGGTGGCTTCAATTGTTAGAGGGTGAGAATTATGTTACACCCCTGACTGGGAGATTATGTCTCACTCACCCTCTGGAGCTGCTGGGGCTTCTGGAAAGCCTGCAGTCCTACCAATGCCAGGTCTCTGTAGCGGGCACTGCCAGAACCAAGCAGAGCCACCCAGGAGGATTAATGGATGAGGAAAATCAGAGGGGAGATTGGGTTGGGTTATGGCACCTCAAGAAGGAGAGTTTGGAGGGCATTGATTTTGTTTTAAAGGCAGATGGAGTTACTATTCATCTTCTCCATGAGTGAGCATTGCCCTGCCAAAGGCATCCTTCCTGCCATTTTTAAACATGTTTAAGGGAGCATCCATGTACGCAGAACAATTAGGAGAAGATTGTTTGGCCCTTCAAGTCTATTCCCCCATTCAATATGATCATGGTCGCAGGTCTATCTCAACGCTATATTTCCACTTTCTCTCCATATCCCTTGACGCCTTTAAAGAACAAAACAACAAAAAGAACAAAAGAGAAGTACAGCACAGGCTTGGACCGTCAAAGGGCCTGTTCCTGTGCTGATCATCATGCCCTGACTAAACTAAAAAAACAAACCTTCTGCCCTTATTCAGTCTGTATCCCTCGATTCCCTACCCATTCATGTAACCATCCAGATGCCTCTTAAATGTCGCCAACGTGACCGCTTCCACCACCTCCTCCGGCAGTGCATTCCAAGCTCCTACCACTCTCTGCGTGAAAAACTTTCCTCACACATCTCCCTGAAACATTACCCCTCCCACCTTGAATCTGTGCTTAATTGAAACTTAAACTGTCAGAGAAAGCCTCTGACTATCCACTCTATCTATACCTCTCATAATTTTGTAGACTTCTATCAGGTCTTCTCTCAGCTGCTGCCTTTCCAGTGAAATCCTAGTCTTTTTAACCTTTCGTCATAGCCAATGCCTTCGAGACCGGGCAACATCCAGCTGAACCTTCTCTGCACTCTCTTGAAAGCTTCCACATCCTTCTGGTAATGTGGTGACTAAAACTGCACACAACACTCCAAATGCGGTCTAACAAGGGTTTTAGATAACACAGTGTGGAGCTGGAGGAACACAGCTGGCCAGAGGCATCAGAGGAGCAGGAAAGCTGACGTTTTGGATTGGGACCCTTCTTCAGAAATGGCAACAAGTTTTGCCAATTCTTATACTCCATGCCCCAGCCGATGAAGGCAAGCATGCCATATGCCTTCCTAATCACTTTGGCTACCTGTGTTGCCACTTTTAGGGAACTGTGGACCTGCACGCTCAGATCCATCTGTATGTTAATGTTCCTAAGGGTTCTACCAATCACAGTATAATTTACACCTAAATTTGATCCTCCAAAATATATCACCTTGCATTTGTCCAGATTAACCTCCGTCTGCCATTTCTATGCCCAAGTTGCCAATCTATCTATATCCTGTTGTATCCTTTCACAGTCATCAGCAACTTCACCAAACTTACTAATCAGACCACCCACATTTTCCTCCAGATCATTTATATAAACTATAAACATCAGATGACCTAAGGCTGATTCCTGTGGAACACCATTAGTTACCGGTCTCCATTCTGAAAAACACCCTTCAACCGCTACCCTCTGTCTTCTATGACCAAGCCAGTTTTGTACACATCTAGCCAACCGCGAATCCAATGTGATTTTAGTTTTTGTTCCAATCTGCCATGTGGGACTTTATCAAATGCCTCACTAAAGTCCATATAAACTACATCCACAACTCTTCCCTCATCAATTACCTTTGTCACCTCTTCAAAAAATTCAGTCAAGTTGGTGAGACATGACCTTCCCTGTACAAAACCCTGCTGCCTGTCACTAACTAATCCATTTTCCTCCAAATCCTGGCCCTCAGTATCTTCTCCAAGAGCTTCCCCACCTCTGATGTCAGACTCACCGGCCTATAATTTCCTGGATTATTCCTGTTTCCTTTCTTAAACAATGGAACAACATTGGGGCATCTCCAGTCCTCTGGAATCTTGCCTGTGGTCAAAGAGGATGTGAAGATACCTGCTAATGCCCCAGCTATTATTTCTCTTGCCTCTCGCAACAACCTGGGACAGATCCCATCTGGCCCTGGGGACTTGTCTACCTTAATGCATTTTAGGATTCCCAAAACTTCCTTGTTTAATATACTGACATTCTCTAGAGTATTCACACACTCATCCCGGACCTCAACATTAGTCATGTCCTTCTCCTCGGTGAACACTGATACAAAGTACTCATTAAGGATCTCTCCCACTTCCTGTGGTTTCATACATAACTTGCCTCCTTTTTCCTTGAGTGGGCCGACTCTTTCCCTTGCTACCCTCTTTCTTCTAATATACGCATAAAAAGCCTTGGTTTCTCCTTGACTTTGTTAGCTAAATACATTTCATGGCCCCTTTTAGCCTTCCTAATTCTGCATTTAAGCTCCTTTCTAATTTCGCTATTCTCCTCAAGGGCTTTGTCAGTTTGTAGCTGCCTAGACCTATTGTATGCTTCCTTTCTCCTTCTGACTAAGTTTACAATTTCCCTTGTTATCCATGGTTCCTGAATCCTGCCATTCCTATCCTTCAGTTTTGCAGGGACATGCATGTCCTGCACTTTGATCAACTGGTCTTTAAACGCCTCCCACATGCCAGATGTAGATTTACCCTCATATAACTGCTCCTAATCTACATTCCCTCGTTCTTGTCTAATTTGGATGTAACTGGCCCTTACACAATTAAACACCCTCACCTGAGGGCCACTCTTGTCCTTGTCCATGACTACTCGAAATCTTATAGAGCTATGGTCACTAAGCCTAAAATGCTGATTGATCACCTGTCCTGGCTTATTTCCTAATACCAAGTCTATATGGCCTCCTCTCTGATTGCCACAGAAAGCCCTCCTGGACACATCTAACTAACAGCTCTCCATCCGAGCCCCTGGCTCTAAGGGGGTCCCAGTCAATAAGACGAAAGTTGAAGTCGCCCACTGCAACTACCCTGCTTTTTTCACACTTTTCCAGTATCTGGCTACATATCTGCTCCTCTATCTCCCATGGGCTGTTGGGAAATCTGTAGAAAACTCCCAACATTGTGATTTTTTTTTTCTGAAGAAGGGTCTAGGCCTGAAACGTCAGCTTTCCTGCTCCTCTGATGCTGCTTGGCCTGCTGCGTTCATCCAGCTCTACACCTTGTTATCTCAGATTCTCCAGCATCTGCAGTTCCTACTATCTCTGATACTCAGACCAGCCTTGGTGACTGCTGTGCCATGTCCCAGAATTCCTCTCAGTGACATCTCTGCCGCCCTCTGATTTGAAGATTTCAGTGCCCGGTCTCATTCTAAGGTAAAGAATTCCACAGGATCACTACCAGATGAGTGACAACATTTTTCTTCATCTCCATCCTAAACGGCCTACCCCATATCCAGAGACTGTGACCCTTGGTTCTAGAATCCCCAGCCAGGGGAATCATCTTCCCTTCACCTAGTCTGTCCAGCCCCTTTAGAATTGTACACATTTCAATCAAACCCTCTCTCATTCTTCTAAACTCTAGATAATACAGGCCCAGTCAAACCAATCTCTCCTCATAGGACTGTCCTACCATCCTGGGCATCAGCCAAATGAACCTCCACTGCAAACCGTCTATGGTAAGTATATCCTTTATTAGGTAGGGAAACCAAATCTGCACAAATACTGCAGGTATGATCTCACCTAGGCACTGTATAACTGCAGTGCAACATCCCTACTACTCAAATACTCTCGCTATTAAGGCCAATATACCATTTGCCTTGCTAATTGCTGGATGCACCTGCCTGTCTCTTTTCATTGTCTGGTGTACAAAGCACACCCAGATCCTTTTGTCCATTCACATTTCACAATGTATTACCATTTCAACTTTTTTGTTCTGCACACCAAAGTGTATAACCCTACACTTTGCAATGTTGTACTCCATCTGTCATGTGTTAGCTCAAATACACAACTTGTCCTGATCACTCTGAAGCCTCCTTGCATCCTCCTCACAATCCCACGCCGCGTCATCAGCAAAATTTGAAATATTGCATTTGATTCCCTCAACCATGTCATTCCGATATGTCACAAATAGCTGGGGCCCAGATACCGATCACTGCCTGCCAGCCAAAAAAAGACCCATTCGTTCCCACTCTGTTTCTTGTCTGACAACCAATTTTCAATCAATAGCAATCTATATCCCCTATTCCATGTGCTTATCCCACACTCCCAGGTGCAGGGAGCATGTTTTACCTGGTTGGGGAGTCTAGAACCAGGGGATATAGTCTCAGGATATGGGAAGTGCTTTCATTTGACTATTAGTCTTTTCTTTGGTAACTAATCAAAAATCTCCTTGAAATCCAAATAGACTACATCCACTTGGTCCCCATATCTACTCTATTAGTTAAATCCTCCAAAACTGCAATGTATAACTTTTAACTTTGTCCGTTCTTTCTACTTTGTTCTTAAGATTCTGTACAGTCAATTCTGATATACGCATGTTTCTTCAATGCAAATTGGTTTTAACGCGATTGAAGAATTATAGAAAGCTGTTTTTGAATACAAACTTTCCCTACCTGTATTGGCTATAAAACAATTCGGTCCCCATCATTTTAAATGTCGCAGTGATTGCACAATTTTCTTATAACACGAGATCACACGAGAACAGGGCTATCGCGTTATATCAGAACTGACTGTACCTGGGTAATTGTACCCAAGATGGTGCCTTGTGTGGCGACAATATACACTTTTCACTGTACTCCTGTGGTTTTGTATTTGAGTACACATGGCAATAAAATCAAAAACAAACTCCAGTAGATTTATTACGCACAATTTCCCATCTATAAGCCCTGTTGACTTTGTCCGGTCCTGTTAATGGGTTCCAAGTGTTCCGTGATCATATTTTTTACAACGCTCCCTAACATTTTCCCTGGCCCGACTAGGTGAACTGGTCTGTAATTCTGCTTTTCTTTCCTCCTCACTTCAAATAGTGGGCTGACATTTGCCACCCTCCAATCTGCAGGAACTGCTCCACAGTCTATGGAATTTTAGAAGATGCTCACTAATCCATCCAATATTTCCAAGGTCACCTAGACGAGTGCTTGTGGAATGCAGATTATGAGACCCTGGGCATTTATCAGCCTTTAAACCTTATCACTTCCTCTAGGATCATGCTTCTTGTTTTGCTCATACTGATTTCCTTCAATTCTTCCCTCTCAATAGACCCTTGATCCCCTGACACTTCTGGGAAACTATTTTCTCATTGTGTGTCTTGTTTTTGGGCCAGCACAGTGGCTCAGTGGTTAGTACTGCTGCCTTCCAGTGCCAGGGACACGGGTTTGATTCCAAACTGAGGCAACTGTCTGTGTGAGTGTTGCACTTTCTAACCGTGTCTGCGGGTTTTCTCCAGGTACCTTGATTTCCTCCCACAGTCCACAGATGTGCAGGTTCGGGTGGATTGGCCATGCTAAATTGCCCATAGTGTCCAGGGATGTGCAGGCTAGATGGATTAGCCATGGGACGTGAAGGAGTACAGGGATAGGGGAGGGGGACGGGGCTTTTTAGGATGCTCTTTGGAAGGTTAGTATGGACTCGATGGGCTAAATGGCCTGTTTCCCCATTGTAAGGGTTCTATGAATCTATTCTAGATAAAGGTACGTGTTCGATTCTTCTGACATTTTTTTGTTCCTCATTATAATTTCCCCAGCTTCTTACTGTAAGGCCTTGAATGACATTTTCTCTTCTCATATTTATAGAAGTTTTTACTGTCAGTTTTTATGGTCAATGAAATTAAATTCATCTTCTATCTTCCCCTTCTTTATCAAACATTTTGTACTCATTTGCTGAATCCTAAATCGTCCTCAGCCCTCAGTTCTGCAGTTTTTCTAGCATTTTTGTACATGTCTTCTCTTGGATCTAATACTATCCCTAATTTCTTTTATGACCTATGTTTGAGCCACATTTCCTGTTTTATTTTGTGTACCAGATAAGGAATAAATAATTGTTGTAAATCATGCATACACGCTTTAAATATTAGCCATCGTCGATCCACTGTCAACCCTTTTAGTAAGGTTCCCCAATCAATCATTACCAACTCACATCTCACATCCTCATAATTCCCCTTATTTAAATTCAGTTTCTGATTTCATAGAATCGTAGAAACCCTACAGTGTGGAAGCAGGCCGTTAAATCCATCAAGTCCACACCGATCCTCTGAAGAGCATCCCATCCAGACCACCCTCCCCATAACCCGACTTGACGACTTCACTCTCAATCATGCTATGGTCACTCTTCTCCAAGGAACACAAGACATCCCAAATCCTGTACTCAATGCTCTGACCAGGTTGTAGCTTATTACTGCTTCACTAGATTGATTCCAGAGATGGGGGGTTTTGTCTCATGAGGAGAGATTGAGCAGTTTAGGCCTATACTCTCTCTGAAGTTTAGAAGAATGAGAGGAGATCTGATTGAGGTCTATAAGATGCTAAAGGGCATTGACAAAGTAAATGTAGAGAGGATATTTCTCCATGTAGAACAAGAGGTAATAATTTTAGGTTAAGGCATAGCAGATTTAAAACAGGGATGAGAGGAATGATTTCTCTCAAAGGGTCATGAATCTGTGGAATTCACAACACTAGGGTGCAGTGGATGCTGGGATGTAGCGTAAATTTAACGAGGAGATAGACGGATTTGTAATTAGTAATGGGCTGAAGGGTTATGGACAGTGGACAGGAAAGTGGAGTTAAGGCAGAGGTGAGATCAGCCACAACTGTATTAAATGCCAGAATAGGCTCAAGGGGCTGAATGGCCTACTCCTGCTCTTAGTTTATATGTTATAACAGAAACTGTTTCCCTGGAGGATTCAGGCTCCAGGTAGGCAAAGACTCAATTTTCAAATTCTCATCCTTGTTTACAAGCCCCTCCAAGGCCTTCCCCTCTTCATACCCCTGGAGGGTATTAGCTATGAGGAGAGATTGGACAAATTTGGTTTGTTTTCAATTGAACATTTGAGGCTGATAGAAGTTTATAAGATTATGAGAGGTATGGATAGAATGGTTAGAGTCCTTTTCCCAGGGTAGAAATGTCAATTACTAGGGGACATAAGTTTAAGGTAAAAGGAGGTAAACTTAAAGGAGACATGAGAGGCAAGTTTTTACACAAAAGGTGGTAAGTGCCTGGAATGCACTGCCAGAGAAGGTGGTCGAAGCAGATACAATAGCAATGTTTAAGAGGCATCTTGACAAATTTATGAATAGGCAGGGATTAGAGGGATACAGGAAAAAAACCAAAGAACTGCAGATGCTAGAAATCGGAAACAAAAACAGAAATTGCTGGAGAAACTCAGCAGATCTGGCAGCATCTTTGGAGACAAAGCAAAGTTAATGTTTCAGGTCCAGAGATACTTCTTCAGAACTCAGGGATCTGGATTGCATGGAGGGATACAGACCATGTAGAAGCAAAAGGTTTTTAGTTTAGAAAGACATCGTGGTACGGCGCAGTATTGGTGGGCTGAAGGGCCTGTTCCTGTGCTGTACTGTTCTTTGTTATTGTCACACTTGTAACACTTGTCACACTTGGGTCGATTTGAATTTGGTTGACAGGATAAAATGGACAAGACCAGATCAGCCAGTCAACAGGAATGCAACAGGGAGAAGTGTTTCCTGGGTGACTGCTGCACTGTTGTTCAAAGTCAAAATGACCAGTCTTTCCCTTTGCAATTTTTAACCAGGTTGCATTATGTCTTGTAGATCTTAGTGTGCTTTTTACCTTGTGTAAATTCTGGACATATTTTGTTCATAATTCATCTCTCCTGCTGTTGTCTCACATCTGCCAGTAATTCAATTGATATTCTCTTCAAATTCATTTCCCTTAGTGCCGTTACAAGCACGTTTTCATCCCATTAAGTCAGGACTGGCTGAAATCGCAGGCCCTGGGGTGAATGGACAATGCTCTGACAGAGAGCAGGCACACCCAGTCTCTCAAAATCCTGTTGTTAAGGCACTTTCAAATCAAATTATTCCAACTACAAAGTCAGCGAAGCTAAATCAACAGGCCCTGATTTACCTTACTACTGTATTCTAAATCACCCAGCCTAAAATAAGATTACATCACAGGTTGCTGATAAAAGTATGAATTTACTGCGATGGACTGCCACAGTTTCTTCATTTTCTTGGTTCTCTGTTAGCTTTCCACAAGTACAAAAGAGACAGGAGCAAGGAAGGGACCATATGTCACCTTAAGTCTGCGCTGCCCTTTGATTCCAACGTGGCTTCCTCTCCACTCTACATATTCGTCAATTCCCTGAGAGACCAAAATTCTCCCTGGAACAAAGGAAAGAAGATTTGACAGAGGTTTCCAAAATTGGGTGGGTTGGAGTAGATAGGGAGAAACTGTTCCTGCTCATGAAAGGAAAAATAATGAGAGTGCATAGATTTAAAGTGATTTACAAGCAAGTGTTATAGACCAGGCTAGACCCCCTCTCCACTCCCAAGAGTATTCTAAGGAGATAACCTAGACCCTAAATTTTATACTTATTTATTTATAGGCAAATGCAAGGTGTTGTGTTCTAGATGCAATTTGACTGATCCACCACTATGCTTTAATCAAAACACACTTTATTCTTACAACATTGTTAAAATTTTTTAAAAAATAACATAAAAATTGACATAACTTTAACTCTATTGAAATACTTAACATGATAATGTATTATTGGCTTTGTGGTATTATCGCTGGACTGTTAATCTAGAAACTAAGAAAACATTCTGGGTTTGAATTCTGCCGCAAGAGATGGTGGAATTTGAATTCAATAAATATCTGGAATAAAGAATCTAGTGATAACCATGAATCTGTTGCTGATGATCAGGAAAACCCATCTGGTTCACTAATGTCCTTTAGGAGCGATCCCTGACCCCACCCACTCATGATTCTTTTGTCTCATTTGAAAAACAGCCAGGGAGAGCTCAAAAGCTGTTTACCAATTGCCTGTCTTAAGGAGACATTGGGCATCACTATGGCAATATCCCTCTTCAAGTGAAATAGCAAAGAACACCTCTCTTAAAGTCACAATACCATCACAGGTAATGTGAAAGAAAGTGTTTTCATTCAGTCAGTAGCTCGGGTCTGGAACGCACTGCCTGGAAATGTGGCGGTGGTGGGTTCAGTTAAGGCATTCAAGATGGCGTTGGATGACTATTTGGATCGAGCACGGTTGCAGTGATATGGGGGAAAGGCAGAAGATTGGTGGTAATGGAATCATTACAGGCACATTACAGTCTGTGATTCTGCCCATCTCAAACTTCAACGTACTCAAAGATCGAGCAACCCTCTAAGGTAGGGAATTCCACCAATTTACAAACTGAATATTGCTGAAAAAAATGATGCATTATGTTAAAACTACATGTCTTGAATGCTTCAGAATGATTTGCAAGAATACAAATACAAAAGGGAACAACACGATTATCCTGCAGGAGAAGAGAATGATGACTGATTGGCACGTTTGGCAGAACTAATAACATGGAGAATGTACCAGTTAATGATGACTAGTAGTTAACTGCCAAGCTTTGTTTAAATTTAAACCAAATAGGTTGACTCTTATTGGTGAAGACACTGCCCTACGTTACCTGAAAACCAATCACATGGTTATTGGCAGGCAAAAGACTTTTGTCATTGATAACTGGTCACTAGTCCATAAACCAATCAACTTCTTGTTGCCAGCCAGCTGTACCTGTACACAGAACCCCTCAGCTCCAGTTCGTCTGTGAATCAAGCGTCATTTACCACTTGTTTAAGCAGGTATTTACAAGATGAGTGTCAGGTTACTTGCCTTCCAAAATGTGCAGCATTGGAGAGAAGTGAAGGAACAATTCACAAGAATGGCTCAGGAGGTGAGAAATTTAAATTATGAAGATTGATTGGAGAATTTAACACTGTTCTCACTGGGAAAGAAAAAGTTGAGAGGGGATTGAATTGATGTTTTCAAATCATGAGAGGGCTGGGCAGAGTACATATGGAGAAATTGGTCCCACTTCTGAAAGGATTGAAGATGAGAGGGGTACAAACTTAAAGTCATTGGCAAAAGAAAGAAATACAATATGAAGAAAAACAGTTTCATGTTGTCAGAGGTTGTGATGTGGAATGCTGTGCCTGAGCATATGGTGGAAGCAGATTTAATCGAGATTTTAAAGGGGAATTAGACTGCTATCTGAAAAAGGAGAATGTGTAGGGTTACAGGGAGAAGGAGGGAGAACATTAATAAGTGAGTCATTCTAATTGTAGACATAATGCGTGAGATGTTGGTGTAATTGGCCATATCACTAAGTTAGTAATCCAGGGGCCCATGTTAATATGCTAAAGATATGTATTGAAATCCTACCAGGGTAGCTGGTGGTCTTTCAGTTTGAAAGCTCTTGTGGTGGACTGACAGTGTCCTTACCTCTGAGACTTGGTTCAAGTCCCACCTCATAGATCACAAGAGTTATAGAGCATGGAAACAGGCCCTTCGGTCCAACTCGTCCATGCTGATCTGATATTCTAAACTGATCTAGACTCATTTGCCAGAATATCCCCCTAAGCCCTTAATATTCGTGTACCCGTCTATCTGCCTTTTAAATGTTGTGATTGTACCAGCCTCCACCACTTCCTCTGGCAGCACATTCAGTGCATGCATCCTTGTAAATCTTTTCTGAACCCTTTCAAGTTTAACAAAATCTCCTCCAGAGGTGTTTCATTTTGTGTCTGAAGAAATTTGTCACAAAGTATCTGCAGAATAGGAACAAATTAATGAAAAGAAGCATGACAGCTCTTATAACGCAGTGGTAGTGTCCCTACCTCTGGGCCAGAAGGTTTGGACCCTAGTTGCACATGCTCTAGAGTTGTGTGTTAACAGGTCGATTAAAGATATCTAGACATGATTTCTGGCCATCACATTCCTGCTCGTGGGTGCTTGCTGTGTGCAAATAGGTTCTACATTTCAGAACATTACAATAACACTTCAAAATTAGCTGTAATTTTTAAATTTATTCATTAACAGGATGAGGATGTCGCTGACCAAGCAGCATTTATTGCCCATCCCTAATTGCCCACAGGGCAGTGCAGAGTCAACCACATTGCTATGGGTCTGGAGTCACATGTACGCCAGACCAGGTAAGGATGGTAGTTTCCTTCCCTAAAGGACATTAGTGAACCAGATGGGATTTCCCCACTACCAATCAACAATGGATTCACCGTCATCATTAGATTCTTAACTCCAGATATTTTATTGAATTCAAATTCCACCATCTGCACTGGCAGGATTTGAACCCAGGTCCCCAGGATGTTACCTGGATCTCTGGATTAACAGTCCAGTGATAACACCACTAGGGTATTACCTCCTCCTTTGACGCAAAAGGTGTACTGAGACAAACCAATGCTGTTTGAGGTTCTATTTATGGAACATACTTAAACTTAACAAATTGAAGAGTACAAGGGGAGTAAGAGCATACTTAAGAGGGAAATCAGGAGGGCAAAAAGGGGATATGAGATAGCCTTCACAGATAGGGTTAAGGAGAATCCAAAATAGATTCTATAAGTACGTTAAGGGAAAAAGAGCAACAAGGAAGAGAATAGGGCACCTTAAAGATCAACTCAGCTGTTTATGTGCGGAACTACAGGAGATGGAAGAGATACTAAATGAATATTTCGCATTAGTACTTCCTGTGGAGAAAGTTGGGAACTCGGGGAAATAAATATTGATTTCTTGAAAACAGTTCAAGTTGCAGAAGAGGAGCTGGAGGTCCTAAAAAGCATAAAGGTAGATAAATCTCCAGGACCTGATCAAGTGTATCCCAGGACATTGTGGGAAGTTAGGGACCCCGAGTGGAGATATTTCTATCATGTACAGCAGTGACTGACATTGCCAGAGACTGGAGGGCAACTAATGTTGTGCCTTTATTGAAGAAAAGCTGCAAGGAGAAGCCTGGGAGCTACAGAGTGGTAAGTCCGACATCAGAGGTAGGTAAGTTGCTGGAGGAGATTCCGAGGGACAGGATTTACATGTATTTGGAGAGGCAAGGACTGATTAGGGATAGTCAACATGGCTTTACGCATGGGAAATCCTGCCTTTTCCCCAGAACCCAAATCACCATACTGATTAAAAATCAGTCCATACCCATGACCTCTACCACTTCCATCTAGAAGGACAAGGGCAGCAGATATATGGGAACACTACACCCTGCAAGTTCCCCTCCAAGTCAATCACCATCCTGACTTGGAAATACATCGCTGTTTGTTCAGTGTCACAGGTTCACAATCCTGGAATTCCCTCCCTAAGGGCATTGCGGGTCAACCTAAGCATATAGACTGCAGTGGTTCAAGAAGGTAGCTCACCACCACTTTCTCAAGGGGCAACTAGGAATGGGGCAATAAATGCTGGCCTTGTCCCGACGAGTGAATAAATAATTTAAAACGAGGAAGTGGGATGAGGTCCTGCAATGAGAATTTAGGCAGCTAGGAAAAACAGACTTCCAAGATTGTAATTTCTGGGTTACTCCCAATGCCATGTGCGCGTGAGTGTAAGAGTAGGCGAATGGCATGAGTGAGTTAGTAGCTGAAGAGATAGAGCAGGAGGGATGGATTTTTGTTCTGGGTTCTGTTTCGGGGGAACATTGGGCATGTGTAATTCTGACCGGTTGCATCAGAACTGGAAGGGAACCAACAGTAAAGGGGTCATCTGTTTAAGACAGCGATGAAGAGAAGTCTCTTCAGGATTAGTGATTCCGTCAAATTCTTTAACACAGAGGGCTGGGTCAGTAAGTATATCTAAGCCTGAGACAGACAGGTTCTTAATAAGTAAAGGAGTCAAGGGTTATGGGGAAGAAGCAGGAAAGGGGGATTAAGGATTATCAGATCAGCCATGATCTTATTGAATGGCAGAGAAGATGCAGTGGGCTGAATGGCCTAGTTGTGGTCCTACATCTTTTAGTCCAGGGTAGATGCAGAGAGTTTGTTTCCTTGTATGGGAGAGAAAAGGACCAGAGGACATAATCTCAGAATAAGGGCTGTACCATTCTCTGTGGAATTCTCTACTGCAGAGGGCTGTCGAGGCTGGGTCGTTATGTATATTCAAGCCTGAGATAGACTGGTTTTTAATGAGTATAAGGGAATCAAGGATTATGGGGAAAAGGCAGGAATGTGGAGTTGAGAAGTATCAGATTAGTTACCTCAAACAGGCTTGAATTGGTGGAGTGTGGAGATCTTGAAGGTTTGGACAAGGTTAGAGAGATAGAGAGATGTGAGGCTATGGAGAGATTTCAACATTGGCTGAAATTTTAATCTTAGGTCATTGCCAGACTGGGAGTCAATAAAAATCAGCAGAATATAGGAATTATGGTTGAGTGGAATTGTTTTGAGTATGGGCAGGAAATAATTAAGCTTACAAGATATGATAAATGAGAGGACAGATATGGGTACATTGATAACAGAGCCCAGAGGCAATAAAGACATGGATAAAAGTTTGAGAATTGGTTGAAAAGGCATTGGTATTGATGGGTAATGTGAGGGAGTTATAAATAGATGGCTTTTGTGATGAAGGGGTCATAGGCCTGAAAGCTTAGCTCAGGGTCAAATGGGATACAGTGAAAGGTTCCAAGTGGCTTTGCTGCAGTGTGATCAGTCATAAATTGGCATCGATCCAAAGCTGGAGATGTTAACATAGATGGCCATGTATTTGGTTAAGGAGATAGGCTGAAGGAAAAAAAAAGATGAAGGACATACTCAAATAGTACTTCCCATTCATTTAATTACACAACTTTTACCCATTTGTGAATAAGTTGATCTTTAATGACAGTTTAAATGAAGAACCACCTTGAATAGCAGATAGGGTGTAGGAAACATATGAAATTGGGAACAAAAGTAAACCATTCAGCTCCTTGAGCCTGTTCTGCCATTCATTAAGTTTATGGCTGATCCAATTGTAACCTCAAATCCACATTCCGCCCACTCCTGATAACCTTTTTACCCTCTTGCTTAAGAAGAATCGAACCATCTCTGCCTTAAAATTATAGTCATAAAGTCATACAGCATGGAAACAGACCCTTCGGCCCAACTCATCCATGCTGACCAGATTTCCTAGACTGAGCTAGTCTGCCTGCAATTGACCAATATCCCTCTAAACCTTTCCTATCCATGTACCTGTCCAAATGTCTTTTAAATATTATAATTGTACTCGCCTCAACCACTTCCTCTGGCAGCTCATTCCATACCCAAACCACCTTCTGTGTGAAAAAGTTTCCCCACATTTCTTTTAAATCTTTCCCCTCTCACTTTAAACCTATGCCCTCTAGTTTTGGACTCCTCCAACCTGGGGAAAAGACCTTGGTTATTCACTTTATCTATGCCCCTCATGATTTTATAAACCTCTAAAAGATCACCTCTCAGCCTCCTACACACCAGGGAAAAAGTCCCAGCCTACATGTAGAACTGCATGTAGTACTTCCAATGTGGCCTTATCAATGTCTTATACAGCAATAACATGATGTCCCAACATCTGTACTGAGTGCTCTGACGATGCAGGTAAATGTGCCAAACATCTTCTTCACCATCCTATCTATCTGTGACACCACTTTCAAGGAACTATGTTCCTGAACCCCTAGGTTTGTATGTTCAATAACACTCTCAGGGCCCTACCATTAACTATACAGGTCCTGCCTTTGTTTCTCTTACCAAAATGCAACACCTCACATTTATCTAAATTAAACTACGTTTTTCCATTCCTCAGCCCACTGGTCCAGTTGATCAAGATCCCATTGTACTTTTAGATAACCTCTTTCACTGTCCACTATACCACCAATTTTGGTGTCATCCATAAACTTACTAACCATGCCTCCTATATTCTTATCCAAATTGTATATATAAATGATGAACAACAGTGGATCCAGCATCGATCCTTGTGGCACACCACTGTGGCACACAGGCCTCCAGTCTGAACAACAACCCTCCGGCACCACCCTCTGTTTCCTGCCATCAAGCCAATTTTGTATCCAATTGGCTAGCTCTCCCTGGATCACATGTGATCTGACTCTACTAATCAGTCTACCATGCCTTGATAAAGGCTTTGCTAAAGTCCATGTAGACAATGCGTACAGCTCTACCTTCATCTATCTTCTTGAACACCACCAAAAAACTCAATTGAGTTTGTGAGACACAATTTTCCATGCACAAAGCTAATCAATCCCTGCCTTTCCCAAATGCATGTAGATCCTGTCTCTCAAAATTCCCTCCAACAACTCAGCCACCACTGACATCAGGCTTACCACCTATAGTTCCCTGGCTTATCTTTGCAGATTTTCTTAAACGATGACACAAAATTAGCCACCCTTCAGTCTTCTGGCAACTCACCTGCAACTATCGATGATACCAATATTGCTGCTAGGGGCCCTAAAATTTCTTCCCTAGCTTCCCACAATGTCCTGAGATACACTTGATCAGGTCTTGGGGATTTATCTACCTTTATGCATTTATAAACCTCCAGCACCTCGTCTTCTGTATTGTGCACTGTTTCCAAGACATTTATGTCCCTGAGTTTCCACGTCTTGATTTAAATATATTTGATTTATTATTGTCGCATATACATAAGTACAGTGAAAAGTTTTGTTTTGCATGCGGTGCAGGGAGATCATACCGTACAAAGTGCATTACGGAAATAGAACATAGCGAGGGATACAATATTACAGCTGCAGAGAAGGTGCACAAAGAGCGAGGTCAACATTAAATTAAAAATTTGAGGGGTCTATCCAGAAGATTAATAACAGCGGGGAAGAAGCTGTTCTTGAATATATTCAAAGAACAAAGGAAATTACAGCACAGGAACAGGCCCTTCGGCCCCCAAGCCTGCACCGAAATGCTACCCTTCACAACTAAAACCCCCTACCCTTCCGGGAACCGTATCCTTCTATTCCCATCCTATTCATGTATTTGTCAAGATGTCCTTTAAAAGTCACAATAGTATCCGTTTCCACTACCTCCCCCAGCAGCGAGTTCCAGGCACCCACCACCCTCTGTGTAAAAAACTTTCCTTGTTCATCACCTTTAAACCTTGCCCCTCGCACTTTAAACCCATGGCACCTAGTAACTTTTGATCAGTGGAAGAGGGTGGAAGAGAGTATAAGCAGGATGGGAGGGGTCTTTGCTTATGTTGGTTGCTTTCCCAAGTCAGTGTGAAGCATAGATCTTTCTCCACAGTAAATACTGACACAAAATATTCATTTTGGATCTCACTCATCTCCTATGGTTCCACACATAAATATTCAGACCCACCACTGGACATAGATCCAGAGATTCATGACCCTCTGAGAGAAAATAATTTCAACCAGTCTCTGTTTTAGGTGGGCAATCTCTGATGTTTAAACAGTCACCACTTGTTCTAGATTCCCCCATAGGAGGAACCATTTTTCCCACATGTACCCTCAGGATTTAATGTGTTTTACTCAAGTTGCCACTCACTGTTCTAAACTCCAATTCTGATGAAGGGTCTAGGCCCGAAACGTCAGCCTTTCTGCTCCTATGATGCTGCTTGGCCTGCTGTGTTAATCCAGCTCTGCACCTTGTTGTCTTAGATACAAGCCTAGCTTGGCCAATGTTCCCTGTAAAACAAGCTGCCCATTCCAGCTATTAGTTTAGTAAATCGTCTCTGAACTGCTTCCAAAGTACTTGCATCCTTCCTTAAAAAAGGTGAACAATTTTGTGCACAAAATGCCAGATAAGGGTGTAATTCCCACTATTGAGAGAGTTGAGTTAGAATTAAAATTAGAATCCGAATTAGAATTAGAATTAGGTGCATTTAAGCATTACGAGTTAAAATTAGTGTCATGAGCTTATGCAACGGGGAAAGCTGCTTGTTGATTACATAATGCATGCTAATACTCTTCTGTTTCAGGACCAAAACACAAAGAGATCAGTTAACCTCAGAGCAGGAACCTGTGCACACAATCCACAGGAAGGACCAACAGCCCGATCCGCTACCATATGCAAGGTGTGGCTCAGTGGGTAATGTACTTACCTGTAAGTCAGATGATTGTGGGTTCAAGTTTTGTTTCCACAGATGTGAGCCCCAAGTCTCAGCTCACCTCCTGGAACTGAGGGAGTGCAGCAGTCAGAGAAGTGCTATTTCAGGCTAAATGTTGAAACAAGGTCTTAAATGTAAAAGGTTTCTGAACAGTCAAAGGTGATTAGGGGATTCTCCTTGAGTGACATATAATCCCAAAGGATGGCTTGCTATCACAGAACAGCCTGTTTGTGTGGAGGGTAATTAATTCATATCTCTGATAGATTGAGGAAATTGCATGTGATTATATGGGTCATGATCGAAGGATACGGGGGGGTAGGTCATTTAGGACTGAGATGAGGAGAAATCTCTTCACCCAGAGAGTGGTGAGCCTATGGGATTCTCTGTCACAGAAAGCAGTTGAGGCTAAAACATTGATTGATTTCAAGAAGTTAGGTACAGTTCTTAGGGTCAAAGGGTACAGGAAGAAAGCAGGAATAGGAGACTGAGTTGGATGATCAGCCCTGATCGTATTGAATGGTGAGCAGGTTTGAAGGGCTGAATGGCCTACTCCTGCTGCTGTTTTCTATGTTTCTATGATCTTTTACTTACAACCCGCAGAATATTTAGAGAAACAATGTTATCAGTTTTATCATTCCAACATGGAACAGTGATGTGTCCCTCGTATTGTATAGAACCACAATTTAATATACATTACATATAGATACATATTTATGCGTTATCACTGAGACTTGTTCCTAAACTGAGTTCTGATTTATTCCTCATCAATGTCATGCAGCTGCCTAAGGTCCTGGAAAGCAGGGTATTACTATTGTGCACCTGCAGGGACTGGTTGTTTTGCAGATTTGTGCAATATTGTTCTGGGATCTTGCTCTCCCCAAACCAATTCTTCTCTACATTTCAAAAAGTATTGCAAAGCAAGTCATGGAGAGAGGTGATGGTACCGCGGTAATGTCGCTGGGCTATCAATCCATTGTTCAGGATCATAGAATCCCTACAGTGTGGAAGCAGGCCATTTGGCCCATCAAGTGCATACCAACCCTCTAAACAGCACCCCACCCAGACCCATACCTCTTACCTATCCCACATTTCTCATGGCTAATGCAACTAGCCAGTAAAACAATGAGCATCTAACTACTGTTGATTGTCTTAAAAACCCCCTATCTGTTTCACGCATGCCCTTGAGGGAGGGAAATCTGCCACCCTTACCTGGTCTAGCCTATATGTAACTCCAGACCCACAGCAATGTGGTTGATTCTTCACTGCCCTCTGGGCAATAAATACTGGCCCAGTCTGCAGTGCCGACGCAACATCTATGAATCAATTTTTTAAAAATTTGGGTTGTCCTGAGGCAGTGCAAGGCACTATATAATTGCTTTTTTTTTCCTCTTTGATTGGGAAGAGTATTTTCTTGAAATTGACTGCAGTAAATTTTCTTTTTACTTGCGGGAACAGGTACAATAATGGATTAGGAGGGTAATCTCTAATCTTCACTGTGTACAGAGGCAGGGTGAGCATCGAGGACCATCTCTCATTCACAGGTTTCTACATTCTGCAGGCAGTGGGTGCCTGGAATGCACTGCCAGTGGAGATGGTGGAAGTAGGCACATTATCAACATTTAAGTGTATCTTGATAGACACATGAACAGAAGGCGAACAGAGGGATAGATCCGCACATGGGCAAGAAGTAGCAAGTCTAAGTAAGGACTGGAAATCGGTGCAGGCTTGGAGGGCCGAAGGGCCTGATCCTGTGTTGTATTGTATTGCATCAACCAGTCTCTATGAATCAGAAAAACACAAGGTTGGTATCACAGTAACTGTAAAGACCACAAGATGGAGCCCCAAAGTATTTGCACAAAAGCAAAGTTCCACACTCCCCACCAACCCCACCACACCCGACACTTTTCCCTGCAACCACAGGAAGTGCTACACCTGCCTCTACACCACCCCCTCACCCCCATCCCAGGCCCCAAGAAGACTTTCCACATCAAGCAGATGTTCACCTGCACATCTGCTAATGTGGTATACTGTATCCGCTGTTCCCGTTGTGGCCTCCTCTACATCGGGGAAACCAAGCGGAGGCTTGGGGACCGCTTTGCAGAACACCTACGCTCGGTTCGCAATAAACAACTGCACCTCCCAGTTGCGAACCATTTCAACTCCCCCTCCCATTCCTCAGACGACATGTCCATCCTGGGCCTCCTGCAGTGCCACAACGATGCCACCCGAAGGTTGCAGGAACAGCACCTCATATTTTACATGGGAACCCTGCAGCCCAATAGTATCAATGTGGACTTCACAAGCTTCAAAATCTCCCCTCCCTGAACCGCATCCCAAAACCAGCCCAGCTCGTCCCCGCCTCCCTAACCTGTTCTTCCTCCCACCTATCCCCTCCTCCCACCTCATGCCCCACCCCCATCTCCTACCTACTAGCCTCATCCTGCCCCCTTGACCTGTCCGTCCTCCCTGGACTGACCTATCTCCTCCCTATCTCCCCACCTACACTCACCTTTACTGGCTCCATCCCCGCCTCTTTGACCTGTCTGTCTCCTCTCCACCTATCCTCTCCTCTATCCATCTTCTATCCGCCTCCCCCTCTCTCCCTATTTATTTCAGAACCCCCTTCCCCTCCCCCATTTCTGAAGGAGGGTCTAGGCCCGAAACGTTAGCTTTCCTGCTCCTATGATGCTGCTTGGCCTGCTGTGTTCATCCAGCTCTACACCTTGTTATCTCAGATTCTCCAGCATCAGCAGTTCCTATTATCTCTGTTATGAGAGCAAGTGCTTTCCTTTATTTTCGTTATTCATTCATGGGATATGGGTGTTGCTGGCATTCATCGCTCCTTCTGTATTGCCCAGTGAGTGGTTCAGAGCCAACCACATTGCCATCGTTCTAGAGTCACATGTACATGGAACAGGAGTAGGCCATTCAGCCCATCGAGCCTGTTCCACCATTCAATTAGATCATGGTTAATCTGTGGCCTGACTCCCCTTTTCTGAAGAAGGGTCCAGACCCGAAACGTCAGCCTTCCTGCTCCTATGATGCTGCTTGGCCTGCTGTGTTCATCCAGCTCTACACCTTGTTATCTCAGATTTTCCAGCATCTGTAGTTCCTACTATCACTGAAATAATTTGTACAGCTTTGGGTCTCTAATCTAAGGAAAGATGTGCTGACATTGGAAGTAGTCCAGAGAAGGTTCACTGGGCTGTTTACGGGTATGGGGGTGCTGTCCTATGAGGAGGGATTGTGTAAGTTGGGCCTGTGCTCATTGCAAATTGGAAGAGTGAGAGGCAGCCCTATTGAAAGCTGAAAGATTTGTAGGGTACTTGACAGCGTAGATGGGGAACGGCTATTTCCCCATGTGGGAGAGTTTAGGACCAGAGAACATAATCTCAGAATAAGGGGTTGCATATTTACAACAGATATAAATAGGAATTTCTTCTCTCAGAGGATAGTGAATCTGTGCAATTCTTTGCCACAGAGGCCTGTCAAGGCCGGGTCAATAAGTATACTGAAGGCTGAAATAGGCTGGTTTTCAATTGGTGAGGTGTTATTGAAGAAAGGCAGGGGGAGTGGAGTTGAGGATTATCTGATCAACCATGAACTCATAGAATAAGAGAGCAGCCCTGATGGACTGAATGGCCTACTTCTGCTCCTATGTCGTATGATCTTAATCTCAAATACTGGTGTAAGCAGGCCTCAGTTGATGTCATCCACTGCAGCTGTGCTTGGGAAAATTTGTAAGATCATAGTCCCTTCTGCCGCTCAGCTTACACAACTTTGAAACCCCTGCTGGGTAACCAATGACTATAATAACAACCTGCATTTATATAACACCCTGTCCCAGGGTGTGTCAGCAGAGTATCCTCAAACACAACCTGATAGAACACACTTGATAGATTTTAAGATGAATTCACAGTGGGTTTCATGAAATCTTTTAAAGGGGTAGGTGCTTGAAAGTTGCAAAGATTTAGTGAGAGAATTCCAAAGCTTAGGGCCCAGACAGAAAGCATGATGCCTGTGATGGAGTGATTAAAGCTGAGTATGGCACAAGAGACCTGAAATTGGGGGATACTAACATCTCAGATGAATGCGGGATTGGATACAGAGATAGGAAAGGGCAAGGTGATAGAGAGATTTGAAGAAAAGTCTGAG
This sequence comes from Rhincodon typus, assembly GCF_021869965.1. NCBI lineage: Eukaryota > Metazoa > Chordata > Chondrichthyes > Orectolobiformes > Rhincodontidae > Rhincodon > Rhincodon typus. The sequence goes on along the minus strand of NC_063338.1, from coordinate 91,772,902 downwards.
AATGCTAACAGCCAGCTGATTCATGTGAGTTGAGGTGTTCCTCCATCTTGGATATCCTACAGAGGTGTAAACCATTACTGTATTCACATGTAACAGGATTGAAACTGTTAGTAATGAAAGCAGCTTTTCCCCATTATAAATGGTGAGGATCTCATTTCATCCTGTGAGCATTTTCAGAGGATAGTAGACATCCATTATGGATGATGAGTCCATCATTCCTCATTAGAGTCTGTGAATGGGTATCTTCTATCACAAAGACGCTTGATTTTCAAAATGCCTTACGAACAGTTCCATTGCAGAAATTCTTCTATTCACGCACCTTCATTGGCTCTGGGACCAAAAGTGCCAGGAATTTAAAATTCTCATCTTTGTTTTGTTGTCTGTGCACTGGACACTCTTGACCAGTGTCTACATAAACCTGTATTACTTGGATCCTACACTTGTGAATCAAACAGAAGGGTCAGAGACGACTTGCAATTCAATGCAATTTTACTCATAAAAGACACTAAAGAGATGAAAGGGACTCTATGTTCGAATGTTATCTAAAACCCGCAATAAAACTCTTGATTTTTACCTTAATTACTCTACCAACTGCAACATTAAGTCTTTGTTGTAATCCCTTTCTATACTATTACTGACTACCGGACCAGGACCAGGCCCTACCTGTGCAGTTGAACTTGGCCAGGCTGTGGAATCAGCTCTCATGAGCTTGGTAAAAGTTTGTCTTATACTTGGTCATCTTCTCTCTCTCTCTCTTTACAGGTAGTTGGAGCTCAACTGCTGGACCAGTTCAAGTCTTAATTGATGAAATGGCTGCCAGGTGTGCCTTCTTATCCCTCCCTATTGCATCCTTCCAGAATGTTCTCTGGCCTTGACACAATTGATCTTCCAGGTCAAGATCATGGCATTCAATGGAATTCCTGATGTAATGTATGGATGAGGCTGGAGCTACCCTTGGTGTCCATTTTCCAATGTGTCAGGGACATGTACCTCTCCCTATACATGATCGTGGTTGGTTGCCAGGTTGCCAGTGAGTCTGCTCACTGTGCTCCAATTCACAAACCAGCCTCAATTTCCAGGGCAAGTCCAGGCTTGTCCTTACCCACATTTAGTCTTGCGTGGATATTTTGTCCTTGATCTGTCCTGAAAGTCCCATCAGGCATATCTGCTTAAAAGTTGCTGCTCTGGTTTTGGGCCTAGCCATTCAGGCCTTGGCTTAAATGGCCACAGCTTCACATCACTCCATTCCCATGTCCATTTCTTTCTCTGCAATCTCCTCCCAGCTCATAACCCTCAGAAAATGAATTAACCCATCTTGGCCCTAAGTGCCAGTATTCCCCAAACCCCCAAAATTATTCCACCTCACGCACTTGCTCTCTTTTCCTTTACGATGTACCTCATCAACCTTTGCCTAAGTATAAAATCAATTAGGTGGCTATAACCCTCTTATTATCTTTCACAGAATGAGAACATTCTTACCAACTTTTATGGGTGCACCATAGAAAGCATTCTATCTGGATGCATCATGGCTCGGTATGGCAGCTGCTCTGCTCAGGACCGTAAGAAACTACGGAGAGTTGTGAACTCAGCCCAGGCCATCACACAAGCCAACCTTCCATCCATTGACCCCACCTATACTTCTTCCTACCTCAGGAAGGCAGCCAACATCATGAAAGTCTCCTCCCACCCCGGTTATAATCTCTTCCAGCCTCTTCTGTCAGGCAGAAGATACTAAAGCATAAACACATGTACCAACAGATTCAAGAACACCTTTTTCCCTGCTGCTCACAGAATATCTAGAGTGTGGAAGCAGATGATTTAGCCCATCAAGTGCACACAGACCCTCTGAAGACCATCCCACCCAGACCCACACCCAGACCCTATCCCTATAACCCTGCATTTCCCAAGGCCAATCTACCTAACCTGCACATCTTTGGACTGTGGGAGAAAACTGGAGCACCCGGAGGAAACCTGTGCAGACACGGAGAGAATGTGTAAACTCCACACAGACAGTCGCCCAAGGCTAGAATCAACCCAGGTCTCTGGCCCTGTGAGACATCTGTGCTAACCTCTGAGCCACCCTGCTATCAGACTGCTGAACGGACCTCTCAAATTTTAAATTTAACGTTGATCTCGCTCTCTGTGCACCTTCTCTGTAGCTGTAACATTGTACTCCTCACTCTGTTCTATTACCCTAATGCACTTTGTACGGCATGATCTGCCTATATTCAGGCACAACAAAACTTTTCACTCTACTTAGGTACTTGTGACAATAGTAAATCAAATCAATTAAACATGTGTTGCCCATCCCTAATTTCCCTTGAACTGAATAACTTGCCAGACCATAACAGAGGGCAGTTAAGTGTAAGCCTCATGTTGAAGAAACTCAGCAGCACTGGCTGCACCTGTGGAGAGAGACACTGTTGATGTTTCAAGTCTGGTATGACTCTGAAAGAGACTGGATTGTATTAAGTGCAAGGAAGCAAAAAACCTGGAGGAATAGCTGACTGATTAATAAAACGGTGTTTGAAGAGAGGCATACCAGCGTTGCAGCACAAACTCTGTTTCTCTCTCCATAGGCACTGCCAGACTTGCTGAGTTTCTCCAGCAATTTCAATACATGCTTCAGCTTTCCATTCTTTGCAGTTATTTGTCATTATACACGTGTTGGCGAGACCATCAGATTCCCTTCCTTAAATGGAATTAATGAAGCAGGTCAATGTTTACAGCAATAGATAGATTGACACTGTAGATTTTGTTAATTGAATTTAAATTGCGCCATTTACCATGGTGGGATTTGAATCCAGCTCCTCAGAATCTACGTCTTCTGGATTACTAGCACATGAGCTCATCAGCAAGACACCATCACAGACTGTACTGTTAAATGTTCCTTCTATGACTCTGTCTTCAACAACTCCACATCATCAAACAATCTTTTGAATCAGTCACTTCTTTTAGATTCCTCAAGGTTTTTGCTTTCAGCAATCCAGTGACATCTGGTATCAAAGATAGATTTTAATCATTTTAATCCAACATTGACAGCCAAAGATATTCAGGAATAGGGAGCTAAGTCAAATAGTTTGAGTGAAGGTAAGAGTCAGCCTTGATTTCTTGCATGATAGACCAGGCTTGGGGGCTAAATGGCCTCCTCCTGTGTTTCAATAGAAATGGAAACAGGATGGGATGGAGAATGTGCAGCCGATATGTTAGCGTTTGTTTTCCAGCAGAGTGCAGGGTTAGAATTATCACACTGATTGCTGCTGAGGAACAGGGTCCACTGTTACTTAAACGCAAGATGCTGCCAGGTCTGAAACAAAAATAGAAAAAGGCTGGAAAAGCTCAGCAGGTGTGGCATCAATCCTAGGGAGATAAAAACAGAGTTAACGTGCCAACTCCAGTGTGGCTCTTCACCGAACGTCACTGTTATTTAGTCCCTTAACCTCATGTGATCAACTTATTACACAGCAGGAGGAGGCAATTTTGCCCTTTGGTTTCCATGCTGACTCTCTGTGGAGCAATTCAGTCAGTCCCATTCCCCTGCGATATCCTCGCAGCCCTAGAATTGTATTTACCCCAAGATTCATTTAATTTGCCTTTGAAAGCAGTGTCCATCTCCACTTCCACCTTCCTTAACAGGCAGCAATTCCAGTTAGAGTCATAGAGTCATAGAGTCATACAGCATGGAAACAGACCCTTCGGTCCAACCAGTCCATCCCAACCCAACAGAATCCCAACAGAAACTAGTCCCACCTGCCTGTGCTTGGCCCACATTCCTCCAAACATTTCCAATTCATGAACTTATCCAAATGTCTTTTAAATGTTGTAACTCTACCCACATCCATCAGTTCCTCTGGAAGTTTGTTCCACGCATGGACTACTCTCTGTGTCAAAAAATCACCCTTCATGTCTTTTTAAAATCTTTCTCCACTTACCTTAAAAATATTCCCCCTAGTCTTGAAATCCTCCACCTTAGGGAAAAGACACCCGCCATTCACCTTATCTATATCCCTTATTATTTTACAAACCTCTGTAAGGTCACCTCTCAAACTCTGACACTCCAGTGAAAAAAGTCTCAGCCCATCCAGCCTTTCCTCATAACTCAAACCCTCCATTCCCATCAACATCCTGGCAAATCTTTTCTGAACCCTCTCCAGCTTAATAATATTCTTCCGATAGCAGGGTGACCAGAAGTGGACACAGTACTCCAGAAAAGCCTTCACCAATGTCCTGTACAATCTCAAAATAACTTCCCAACTCCTATACTCAAAGGTCTGAGCAATGAAGGCAAGTGTGTTAAATGCCTTATTACCACTCTCTGATTTTCCCATCATCCCCTGCATCTCCTGCCCAAAACCTTAAATCCGTGTCACCTAGTCCTAAAATGATTGATTGAATTTTTGTTATTGTCACATGTACCGAAATACAGTGAAAAGCTTTGTTTACGAGTGATACAGGCAGCTCACAGCAAGCAAAGGACATATAAATCCAAAAGACTCAGAGGCATACAGATTACATTGCAGGTTACATTATTTGCGGCTAGAGTCCATTCAACAGTCTAGTAACGGCCAGAAAGAAGCTGTTCCTGAACCTGCTTGTGTGTGTTCAGTCTTCTGTATCTTCTGCCTGATGGAAGAGGTTGTAGGAGATCATTACCGGGGTGCGATGGGTCTTTGATGATGTTGGCAGCCTTTCTGCGGCAGCGAGCCATGTAAATAGAGCCCATGGATGGAGGGTTGGCTTCTGTGATGGTCTGGGCTGTGCTCACCATCTTCTGTAGTTTCTTACAGTCCTGGGCAGAGCAGTTGCCGTACCAGGCCGTTATGCACCCGGACAGTATGCTTTTAATGGTACATCTGTAGAAGTAGGTGAGTGTCCCTATGGACATGGCAAATTTCCTGAGCTATCTGAGGAAGAAGAGGCATTGTTGTGCCTTCTTGACTGTCGCATCTACATGAGGAGTCCAGGACAGGTCGTCAGTTATCGTCACTCTGAAGAACTTGATGCTCTTCATCCTCTCAACCTCAGTTCCATTGATGTAGATGGGGGCATGTTCTCCTCCTTTCTTTCTGAAGTCGATGATCAGTTCTTTAGTTTTGCCGACCTTGAGAGACAGATTGTTTTCATTGCATCACATCACCAAGCCCTCTATCTCTTCTACCATCAATGAGTAAGAACAATATTTCTTTATCTATGGCAACTCGTCGGCCAAGGCTGTTATACTGCGAGGGAGAGCTGACATCATCTTCCTAACAAGATATAAATAACTGAGCTTGGAGGAAATGTAGCTGTTCCATTGTCTCTAAGTTGAATACAAGGATGTTTCAGCAGCAGTAATGTATTCGCACTCTTAAGTTGGACCTCTTGTCTCTCAAAAGGCTATCATCTATCGTTGTTGCAATTTAGCTGCTAAGTAAAATGTAACAAAGTTGCTGCTAATCACTACCTTCTGCTGAAGAGTTCATGTGGTCATCCTTTTCTACATGGTATCAGTAGCATAGACGAAGGTTTGGTGGCATTGATTCTACCTAAACCTCCTCTATCCATCAATGCAATAACAAGCTTGTAGACCTCTATCGAATGTCACCTCCAATTAACAAGCCCAGTTTCTCCAGCTTATAGCTTTCACCCAGCTCAAACTCATTCAGCCATAAACTTTTACTGAATAGAGAGAAGCCCTTCATTCCATCGTGTCTGCACAGGTCATCGAAGATCCATCTATTCTAATAACATTGTGCTTGTATCCTTGCATGCTACGGGATTTCAAACATATGAACATTGAAAATAGAAGCCATTCGGCCCTTCAAGCCTTCTCCATCATTCAATAGTTGTCATCCAACTCAGTCCCCTGTTCCTAATTTCTCCCCATATCCTTCAACCCATTTACACTAAGAACTATATTGAACCTATTCTTGAAAACATTCAACGTCTTGGCCTTGACTGCTTTCTGTGGCAGAGAATTCCATAGGGTTCTCCACTCTCTGAGTGAGGAATTCTCAAGAGCTCATCTAAATAATTCTTCAATGTCTTGAGGGTTTCTGCCTCTATCACCCTCACAGTGAGCGAATTCTAGACAGCCATCACGCTGTGGAACTCTTGTCTCTCAAAAGGCTACCATGTATCGTTGTTGGGGAAAACCCTTCCTCAAAACGCCTCCAAACCTCCTGCTCCTCACCTTAAAGCTATGTTTCCTGGTTATTGATCCCTGTATTAAGGGATAAGCTTCTATCTACTCTATCTATGCTCCTCAGAACTTTGTACACTTCAAACAGATCCTCCCTCAGCTTTCTCTGATCTAAGGCAAACAATCCCAGCCTATCTAGTCTCTCTTTGTAGCTGGATCACTCCAGCCTAAGCAGCATCCTGGTGAATCTCCTCTGCACCCTCTCTAGCGCAATGACATCCTTCCTGTAGTGTGGCAACCAGAACTGCACACAGTATTCCAGCTGTGGTCTAATTACCATTAAATACAGGTCCTGACCCGAAACGTCAGCTTTCCTGTTCCTCTGATGCTGTCTGACTTGCTGTGTTCTTCCAGCTCCACACTGTGTTATCTCTGACTCCAGCATCGGCAGCTCTTACTATCTCCATAATAACTGTCTTCCTCTTGTATTCAATGCCTTGACTAATAAAGACAAGTATTCCAAATGCCCTTTTAATCACATTATCTCCCTGTCCTGCTGACTTCAACCATTTTGGACATGCACACCAAGGTCCCTCTGATCCAATGTACTTCATAGGGCCCCACGATTCAATGTGTACTTTCTTGCCTTGTGAGTCCTTCCAAAATGCATCACCTTACATTCTTCAGGAATAAATTCCATTTGCTTCTCTTCAGCCCATCTGACTAGTCCAATCTCTATCTTCCTGTTGTCTAAGGTCCTTCTCACTGTTAACCACATCATCAATTTTCATGTTGTCGGTACATTTACTGATCACACGACTGACATTCAGGTCTAGACAATTAATGTAGTCAACAAACAGCAAGCAGCGAGCCCACTGGTACATCAATGAACACAAGCTTCCAGTCACAGAAATATGCTTCGACTATCTACCTTCTGCTTCCTGCCATGAAACCAATTTTGGACCCATTTTTCCAAATTACACTGGATCTCGTGGGCTGATGCCTTTTTGACCAGTCTCCCATGTGAGACTGTCAAAAGCCTTACAGAAAACTATAACAATTGCACTATTTTCATCTAAACACCTACCCACATACACTCTTCAAAAAATTCAATCAAACCTGTCAGCCATTGTCTATCCATGACTATCCTTCATTAATCCTTGCTGCACTAAGTTGAGTTTAATTCTGATCTTGGAAACATTTCCCAATAGTTTCCCTTCCACAGATGTTAGACTCACTGCCCTGCAATTTATCCCAAGCATCCATCTTGTATAATGGTACCACGTTAGCTGTCCTCCAGTACTGTGGGCATAAAGAATTTGAAAGTTAATGCCAGAGTTACTGCAATCTCGTCCCATGCCTCCACAGCACCTGGGTACATCTTGTCACTTGTAGCTCTTTCATCCCCACAATCATTCTGGCAAATTGAGGATCAGGATGAAGGGCCCTGACCCGAAATGTTGACTCTCCTGCTCCTCTGATGCTGCCTGACCTGCTGTGTTCCTCCAGCTCTACACTGTGTTGACTCCCTCATGTCCTTCCTGTGGCAGCTGGAGGTAGCAGAAGACCTCCAGAGTCTCGAGTCCACGATTTGGATCTGGCAATAATAGAAAGAGAGAGAGAGAAAGAGCGATAGGTCCAAATCTCAGTACAATAGGGGCTTGCATCTGTAAGTGGGCCTTTGTGTCAACATTGTGCAGCTAAATCTCTCACTCTCGCAGTAACTCCTTCCTTGAGACGTTGAAAATCTGTTTCCATGGTAACCCATTCTCTGGAATTCAAAACATTTGTTCAAGATATGCTTGACATAAAAGCCTCAAAAAATTCAGAGGCTGGGTTTTTCTATCTTTACATCTCCAGTGCGAACCTTCATTTACAAAAGAGGAGCCCACAATGATGATTGTGTTATCGATTCCCTTTCAGTCTTGAACATAAGGAATTTTGTTTGCACATTGGGTAATTTTGGATGATTGCAACTGCATTCTAGAAGCTCAGTGTTATCCGCAACAAAACCATCCTACACCTCATTCACTCCCTTATATGTTCACTCCGTTCAACACCGATGTGTAGTGGGAGCAGTATATACCATCTACACTATAGTAACTCACCATAGCTCCTCCAACAGTATCTTCCAAATCTGCAATCTCTACTGCTCAGAAAGAAAAGTGCATAGGAATTCCATTGCCTGCAAACTCCCCCAAGCCACACCATTCTGACTTGGAAATATGTCATTTTCCTTCACTGATGCTGGGTCCAAACCCTGCGAGATCCAGAAAGGTTGTTCCCTCTTGAAGGAGAGTCTAAGACTAGAGGGTGTCATCTCAGAATAAGACACTGCCCGTTTAAGACACAGATGAGGAGAAATTTCGTCACTCAGTTGGTGGTGAATTTGTGGAACTCTACCATAGAGGGCTGTTATGGCTGCATCATTAAGTAAATTAAGGCTAAGATAAACAGATTTTTAAGTATCATCTATAGTGACAGGTGAGGTGCTGGAAGAAAGGAGGTTGGCTAATGTGGTGCCACTATTTAAGAAAGGTGGTAAGGAAAAGCCAGGGAACTATAGACCGGTGAGCCTGACATCGGTGGTGGGCAAGTTATTGGAGGGAATCCTGACGGATAGGCTTTACATGTATTTGGAAAAGCAAGGACTGATTAGGGATAGTCAACATGGCGTTGTGTGTCTCACAAACTTGATTGAATGTTTTGAAGAAGTAACAAAGAACAAAGAGGATTGATGAGGGCAGGGCAGTGGATGTGACCTATATGGACTTCAATAAGGCGTTCAACAAGGTTCCTCATGGTAGACTAATTAGCAAGGTCCACTGCTTTCTGTGATTTACATAAATAATTTGGACGTGAACAAAGGAGGTATGGTTAGTAAGTTTGCAGATGACACCAAAATTGGAGGTGTAGTAGACAGTGAAGAAAGTTACCTCAGAGTAACTTGTGCATTTTGGAAAGGCAAATCAGGGCAGGACTTGTATACTTAACAATAAGGTCCTGGGGAATGTTGCCAAACAAAAGAGACCTTGGAGTGCAGGTTCATAGTTCCTTGAAAATGGAGTCACAGGCAGACATGGTAGCGAAGAAGGTGTATAGGAGTTGGGACATCATCTTGTGACTTTACAGGACATAGATTAGGCCACTTTTGGAATCCTGCATTCAGTTCTGATCTCCCTGCTGTAGGAAGGATGTTGTGAAACTTGAAAAGGTTCAGAAAGATTTACAAAGATGTTGCCAGTGTTGGAGGGTTTGAGCTATAGCGAGAGGCTGATTAGACTGGGGCTATTTTCCCTGGAGCCTCGGAGGCAGAGGGATGACCTTATAGAGATTTAGAAAATCATGAGGGTCATGAATAGTGTAAATAGACAAGGCCTCTTCCCCAGGGTGAGGGAGTCCAAAACTAGAGGGCAAAGGTTTAAGATGAGAGGGGACAGATATAAAAGGGACCTAGGGGCAACCTCTTCACACAGAGGGTGGTGCGTGTATGGAATGAGCTGCCAGAGGAAGTGGTGGAGGCTGGTAGAATGACAACATTTAAAAGACATCTGGATGGGTACATGGATAGGAAGAGTTTAGAGAGATATGGGCCAAATGCTGGCAAATGGGATCAGATTTATTTAGGATATCTGGTTGACATGGACATGTTGGACAGAAGGGTCTGTTTCTGTGCTGTATATCTCTATGACTCTAAGGGAATTGAGGACTATGGGGAAAAGGCAGCATATTGGAGTTTTTTAAAAAATTCATTCACAGAATGAGGGTATCGCTGGGTAGACCAGCATTTATTGCCCATCCCAGAGGGCAGTTAACAGTCAACCACATTGCTGTGGGTCTGGAGTCACATGTAGGCCAGACCAGGTAAGGATGGCAGTTTCCTTCCCTGAAGGACATTAGTAAACCGGATGGGTTTTTCCAACAATCAACGATGGGTACATGATCATCATTAGGCTCTTAATTCCAGATTGTTATTGAAGTCAAGTTCCACCACCTGTTATGGGGATTCCATCTCAGGTCCCCAGAACAATATTCAGGTCTCTGGATTAACAGTTGAGCAATAATGCCACTAGGCCATCACCTCTTTCTATTGAAGATTATCCAACCAGCTATATTCTCATTGAATGGTGGAGCAGACATGATGGGTTGAATGGCTTACTCCTGCTCCTAATCCTATATTCCTAATAATTCTGCCCTTCTACAATTCAGGCCAATTTTTGTCACCTGCCATTGGAAGCCACATTGATTCTACATTCTGCAATTCCCACACAAACCTTCACTGCATCTCTTCTCCTTTCTCTTTTCAAATCTAACTTATTAAACAAGCTTTTGGTCCCGTCTCCCAATATATCCTAATCTGCTTCAGTTTAAATACTATCAGATGACACCTGCAAAGTGCAGGTGGATGTAAGTGGTTACATCGATAAGGTAGAAAGCATCAATAGAGTCAAAAGCAAGGATGTGTACTTGTTGAAATTTGAGTTGTTGGTAGACCAGAAGAAAATGTAGGTCAGTGAATGATCACTGTAATTCCCAAAGTACTCGATAGCTTATGAAACACTTCTGAAATGGAGTCCCTGTCGCAATGTAAGTAACCTGGCAAGCTCCCACATGCAGCAACATAATAATAATGTGCTAAATCTTTCACAGTGATGTTGATCAAGGGGTACGTATTAGCCATCAGCAAGCTGGGGATAATTTCTCACTTTGTCCTCAAAATAGTATTGTGGGAAATGTTACATTGATGTATGTGGGTAGGAAGACAATGAGTGTAAAATCCCAATTGGAATACAGGCATATCAAAAGCTCGGCACTCCCTTATTACTAGACTGGAGAATGAGCACTGATTAATGTGATCAAGACTTGAATGTGAGTTGAACCCATAAACCTCTAACTCAGAGACCAGGAATAGAAAGTCGCCAAGTTATATTTGGCACCATGCAGCTAACTGTGGTAACTGATGTCATAGTGCAGTCTAATTAAGCAAAAGGACCATTCATCTAACTGATGTCAAGCCATCTGGATTCTCCAGAAATCAAAGATTAGTTTTCCGTGAGTAAAATTCAGGAGAAAAATCTTAATAACATGAAGTTGATACCTAAATTCTTGTGTTGATTTGTACCAGACATAGGGAGGGGTGGCTGCTTGTCTGAGTTGGCATAATGGTAACATCACTGGGCTGGTAATCTAGAAGTCCAGGTAAGTGTTCTGGGAATGTGATTCAAATCTCACCATGACAAATGGTGCAACTTGAAATAAATAAAATCCAGCCTAATGGTAACCACTGTCCACTGTGATACAAACCTCGCTAACTAGCATTCCTTAGGGAAGGAAATATGCTGACCTTACCCAGCCTGGACTCCATGCTCACAGCAACATACTTGACTCTTTCTGCTGCCCTCTCAAATGGATTAGAGAACCAATCAGTTCAAAGGCAATTAAGGATGGGCAACAAATGCTGGCCTGGCCAGTGATGCCTACTTCCCACATGAGGAAAAGGATTTCATCCGATTGGATAATGAAGACCCTGTTCACTTCCCAGTTGGCTGAGGACAGGCATGTCAGGTGACCAAGGGTGTGGGGGTCTGGGATAAAGTGTTGAGGAAGGTCACATGATGAAACCTCCAAGAAAATGTCCAACCAAACCGCATCTTCACAAATGTGACTTTTTTTTCTATTGGCTCACGTCCTTAATTTTTATGTATTGAAAAGCAAAACTTGCCCACACATCACACACATTTCCTTGTTAAGTGCTTCACAGGTAATAGTTTGGTTTGAAGTGTTATTATATAAGTAACTAGTGTCATTTGCTATTTCTGGCCCCACTGTCTGAACTTTTCCTTAAACAGAGATAACAAGGTGTAGAGCTGGATGAACACAGCAGGCCAAGCAGCATCAGAGGAGCAGGAAGGCTGAAGTTTCGGGCCTAGACCCTTCTTCAGAAATGAAGAATTTCTGAAGAAGGGTCTAGGCCTGAAACGTCAGCCTTCCTGTTCCTCTGATGCTGCTTGGCCTGCTGTGTTCATCCAGCTCTTCACCTTGTTATCTCAGATTCTCCAGCATCTGCAGTTCCTACTATCTCTTTTCCTTAAACAATTGGGTCTTGCTCGCCTTTTCCAAACTCACCTCCAGACTACTTGTGTTCATGTCCATTGCCCAGTTTCTAGCTATGGCTCAATGGCTACCACTCTCGCCTCTTGGTCAGAAGGGTGGGAGTGAAATCCCCCACTCTGGAAACTTGAACTAAAATCCCAGCCCCAATGCTGGATTTCTGTACTTCCTACCCTTCAGGTGAGGCATCCAGCTGAGACCCTATCTGGAGTACCTTGTCCAGTTCAGGTTGCCCTGTATAGGAAGGATAAAATTAAGCTGGAGAGGGTTCAGAAAAGATTTACCAGGATGCTTCTGGGAAAGGAGGGTTTTAGTTATAAGGAGAGTCTAGACAGGCTGGGACTTATTTCACTGGAGCATAGGAGGTTGAGTTGTGATCTGATAAAGGTTTATAAAATCATGAGGGGCATAGATAATGTGAATGGCTGGTGTTTTTACCCTAGGGTGGGGGATTTCAAGACTTGGGGGCATATTTTTAAGGTGAGAGAAGAAATATTTGAAAAAGACATGAGGGACAACTTATTTACACAGAGAGTGGCTCATGTGAGGAATGAACTTCCAGAGGAAAGTGATGGATGCAGGTACAATGACAACATTTAAAAGACATTTGGATAAGTTCATGAGTAAGAAATGTTTGGAGGGATAAGGACAATACACAGGCAGGTGGGACTAGTTTCGGTTGGGATTATGGTTGGCATGGACTGGTTGGACCAAAGGGTCTTTTTCCATGTTGAATGACTCTATGACTCTATCTGCTATCCTCTCAGGTGAATATAAAACAAAATCCTTGTGGTATAATTTAAGAAAGAATAGAGGGGGACTCTTCGATCTTCTAACCAAGCATTAATCTTTCAACCAATTTTATCAAACACAAATTACCCGCTCATTACTTCATCATAGAACTTTCCTGTGAGGAAATGAAATGCCATGTTTTTAATATAACAAGGACTGCACTTCCACCAAATAATTATTTAATTGGATATTGCTGAAAAAGGATACTTTTTTTCAAAGCTTTACATCTTACACTTATCAGGACAATTTGCAATAATACCGTGTAAAACGGGAATGTTTTATACTGTTTGAGTGAATGAGTGCTGACTGCTTGGCAAGAAATACTAACTCAAGGAGAAAACCAACAGTTTTGCTTTATGAGAGAAGAATGCTGATTGACTGGGAGAGAGAAAAGAGTTAATATTTTGAGTCCAGTATGACTTTTCTTTGGAATTGCTGTTCTAAGACTATAAGACCATAGAAGCAGAATTAAGCCATTCGACCCATTGAATCTGCTCCAGCATTTAATCATGGCTGGTATATTAAGAGAAGAAGACAACCAGGAAAACACTAGGGCCCTTTAGGGACCAACACTGTAATCTGTGGTTGGAGTCAGAGGACCTTGTTGAGGGGGTGGGGGTGATGGTGATGGCCTAATGGTATTATCACTGTACTGTTAATCCAGAGATCCAGATAACATTCTGGGGAGCTGGGTTCAATTCCCACCACAGCAGATATGGAATTTGAATTCAATAAATATCTGGAATTAAGAATCTAATGATGACTACGAAACCATTGCCCATTGTTGGAAAAATCCATCTGGTTCACTAATGACTTTTAGGGAAGGAAACTGCCATCCTTACCTGGTCTGGCCTACATGTGACTCCAGACCCACAGCAATGTGGTTGACTCTTAACTGCACTCTTGGCAATTAGGGATGGGCAATAAATGCTGCCTGGCCAGCGACACCCTCATCCCATGAATGAATAAAGGAAGTGTTGAACCAATGCTTCACAACCGTCTTCACCCAAGAGAATGAAGATGAAGAGGGAGAGACTGTGAGGTGCTTAAGCAAATTGACATCATGAAGTACAAGGAATTGGAGGTGTTGACAGGTTTAAAAGTGGACGAATCTCCAGGTCCAGATGAATTATGTCCCGTGCTGTTGTGTGAATCAAGGGAGGAGATTGGAGGGGCAGTGACCCAAATTTTTAATTCCTCTCTGGTCATGCGGGAGGTGCCAAAAGTCTGGAGAGTAGCTAATGTGGCTCTGATATTTAAGAAGGGTGCGGAGAACAGCCAGAGAACTACAGATCAGTGAGTCTTATGTCAGAGGTAGGGAAACTATTGGAGCAAATTCTGAAGGAGAGCATCTATCTCCACTTGGAGAGACAAGGCTTGATCAGAGAGAGTCAGCACAGCTTTGTCACTGGAAGATCATGCCTAACACATTTGATTGAATTTTTTGAGGAGGTGAACAGGTGTGTAGATAAGGATAAAGCAGTTGATGTAGTTTGTATGGATTTCAGCAAAACCTTTGACAAGGTCCCACATCGGAAACTTTTCCAGAAGGCAAATGCACATGGAATACAGAGTAATTTGATAAAGTAGATTCAAAATTGGCTCATTTGTAGGAGATAGATGGTCATGACAGAAAGCTGCTTTAGTGACTACAAGCAGTGTCCAGTGGCATACCACAGGAATCTATACTCTGTCCCCTATTATTTGCTATTTATATAAATGACAAAGATGACTGTGTAGGGTTCGGATTCATAAGTAGTATTGTGTGCAGTTTTGGGCCCCATATCTCAGGAAGGCCCTGGAGCGGGTTCAGGGGAGGTTCATGGGAATGGAAAGCTTAACATACGAGGATCGTTTGAGGACTCTGGGACTATACTCATTGGAGTTTAGAAGGATGAGGGGGGATCTAATTGAAACTTACAGAATACTGAATGGCCTGGACAGAGTGGATGTTGGGAAGATGTTTCCATTGGTAGGAGAGACTAGGACCCGAGGGCACAGCCTTAGAGTAAAGGGAAGACCTTTTAGAATGGAGATAAGGAGAAACTTCTTCAGCCAGAGAGTGGTGAATCTATGGAATTCACTGCCACAGAAGGCTGTGAAGGCCAGGTCATTGAATACATTTAAGACTGAGATAGATAGGTTCTTGATTATCAAGGGGATCTAGGGTTATAGGAAGAAAACAGGAGAATGGTGTTGAGGAACTTATCAGCCATGATTGAATGGTGGACCAGACTTGATGGACTGAATGGCCTAATTTCTGCTCCTCTGTCTTATGGTCTTATGGTTTTATGGTAAGTTTTTCAGATGATGCAAAGATTGATCAGGTGGTTGACAGTGAGACTGAGTGTCTTGGGCTGCAAGATGGTATAAAAGGGATGGTCAAATAGACAGTTAACCGGCAGATAGAATTTGACCCTGAAAGGTGAGAGCAGATGCATTTTGGAAGGAGTGGTTCGACAAGGAAGAATTCGATGAACAGCAATGACACTCGGATGTTTTGTGGAACAGAGGGACCGTGGAGTGTTTGTCCATAGATCTCTGAAGGCATAAGTGCATGGTAGTTGGGTGGCGAAAAAGGCGTATGGGAAACAATTTTATTAATTGAGGCATAGATTACAACAGGAGGAAGTCACATTGGAGTTGCATACAACTTTAGTGAGACTACAATAGAATACTGTGTACAGTTCTGGTCGCCACATTACAGGAAGGATGTGATTGTACTGGAGGGGGTGCAGAGGAGATTCACCGGGAAGTTGCCTGGGATGGAGCATTTAAGTGATGAGGAAAGGTTTGATAGGCTTGGGCTGTTTTGTTGGAGCAGGGAATACTGAGGGGTGATCTGATTGAGATGTATAAGATTATGGGATTCATGGGCAGAGTGGTTAAGGAACAGTTATTGCCCTTGGTAGAAGGGTCAGTCACGAGGGGACACAGGTTCAAGGTGAGGGGAAGGGGGTTGAGGGGGGATATGAGGAAAAAGCTTTTAACCAGAGTGTAGGTGATGATCTGTAATGCACTGCCGAGGAGGGTGGTATATGCAAATTGCCTCACATCCTTTAAAATATGCTTGGATAAGCACTTGGCATGCCGTAACATTCAGGCTATGGGCCAAGTTCTGGTAAATGGGATTAGGTTGAAGGTCAGGTGTTTCTCATGCGTAGGTGCAGACTCGATGGGCTGAAGAGCCTCTTCTGCACTCAATGATTCTATAATAGATTTCTCAGCCTCATTGTCCTACCTTCTCCCCTTAACCTTTGATCCCCTTACCAATCAAGAACCTATCTATCTCTGTTCTAAACACACTCCATGACATGGACTCTACAGCCCTCTGTGGCAATGAGTTCCATAGATTCACCACCCACTGGCTGAGGAAATTCCTCCTTATCTCAGTTCTAAAGGGTTGTCCGTTCACTCTGAATCTGTACCCTGGGGTCCTAGTCTCTCCTATTCATGGAAACTCCTTCTTCGCATCCACTCCATGCAGGCCTCCCAGCATTCTGTAAGTTTCAGTCAGATCCCCCTCATCTTTCCAAATGCATTTGAATATAGACGCAGAGCTCCTTATATGACAAACCCATTAGTCCCAGGATGAAGAGTCACACCAGACTCAAAATGTTAAGTCAGTTTTTCTCTCTTCAGATCCTGTCAGACCTGCTGAGTTTCTCCAGCATTTCCTGTGTTTGTTTCAGTTTTCCACCATCTTCAATATTTTGCCTATATTCTGATTTTTCCATTTGATAGATTGTGGAAGTGCTGTTTCTGTCCAGGCCAGTGTTTATTGCCCATCCCTAAGAATCAAACATGTTGCTGTGGGTCTGGAGTCACATGTAGGTCAGACCAGGTAAGGATGGCAGATTTCCTTCCCTAATGGACACTAGTGAACAAAGTGAGTTATTACAATGGCCAACAACTGCACGATCGACATTAGATTAGCTTTTATACCAGCGGTTCTACTAAATCAAATTTCACGTCTACCATGTGTCCCTAGAACAGTAGCCTTAGGTTCTGGATTACAAGCCCAGTCACACTACCACCATGTACCACCTCATCTCATTGGTAGAATTGTTGACACAAAGAATGCACCAGTTAGTTGATGACTGACAATTAACTGCAAAGCTTTGTATGAATCAGGTAAGTTGACTCTCATTGGTCAAGGTGTTGTCTCACACAGCCTCACAGCACCAGGGCCCTGGGTTTGAATCCACCCTCAGTTGACAGTCTGTGTGGAGTTTGCATTTTCTCTCCATGTCTGTGCAGGTTTCTGCTGGGTGCTCCAGTTTCCTCCCACAGTCCAAATATGTGCAGGCTAGGTGGATTAGCCATGCACGGGTTATAAGATGGGGGGTGGGGGTGCGTCTGGGTGTGCTGCACTTCTTCTGTGAAGAAAGCTTCAACAAAATATGTCTTTCTTCAGCAATGTTTAAGTTCTGTACCACCAAACGATGAATTATTGAATTGCCTGTAAAGCATTTGACACCGTCACAAGTTCATGGAAGGGTGCAATATAAATTTGAGTTTGGGCTTTTGCAATGCAGTGGCAGTGTCCCTACCTCTGAGTCAGGAGACTTAGATTCAAGTGTCACCTGCTCCAGAGGTGTGTGATAACACCTCCGAATGGGTTGATTACAAAACATGTATATCAATTCAAGCTCTTCCTTGTTTCAACTACTCTCTATTGTTTTTTCATTACTTTTCCATGAAGCAAAATTGGACATTATCAAAACAGTGAACCTCAAATTCCTGGTGATTCTAATCTGTGTTGCCTGTAATGGATAAGTGGTAGATGTTGGCTCAGTCCTCAGCAAATTCATTTGATTTCCCTGGGGTCATACCATGGAACCTATTCTCACAATCCAAACTGGCTAACAGATAAAAAGGTGTGGAGCTGGATGAACACAGCAGGCCAAGCAGCATCAGAGGAGCAGGAAAGCTGACGTTTCGGGCCTAGACCCTTCTTCATTTTCTGAAGAGTGTAAGATCACCTCCACTGATGAGTGTAAGATGGAAACCATTGACTTCAAGGCTGAAATAGACTGATTTTTAATCAGTAATGGAATCAAGGATTATGAACAAAAGACAGCAAAGTGGAGTTGAGGATTATCAGATCAGCACCATCTCATTAAATGGTAGAGCAGACTCAATGGGCCAAATGTCTTACTTCTGCTCATATGTCTTATGGTCTGTGGTCTTGCAACGTATCTCACTTTCAGCAATACTAAAGGCATTGAATAGGCAGTCATGCTAAATCTTGACACATCCCCAGCTGATCCTCAGCTGGATGCATATAATTCTGTACATCAGATATCAAGTCTCTGGAAAACGAGGTTTACCAGGGATGAGGGGTTTCAGTTGCATGGAGAAATTAGAGAGTAGAGAAGACCCAAGTGATGTTTAATCAAGGTGTTCAAAATGTGCCTTTGATTGTTCAAGTGGTGATGGTATGTTGCAGTTCACTCAGGAAGCCCATGTTGCCGTGGCAATGTGTTTCTACATGCACAATTTAGCTCAGAGCTATGGCTAATGAAGGTGGGGATTCGAAGTCTCTTTTGATCACATGTCAACAAGTAGAGTAAAGCTATTCCCTCTCGCAATAGGGTTGCTAACCCTAGATTTAAAATAATGGGCTAAAGATCAAGAGGCAAAATGAGGAGAAATGTCTTCACACGGAGAAACATAGCTGAAAAGGATGGTGAAATCAGATTTATTCAGAATTTTCAGAAAGCCATTGGACATGTATTTACACAAGCTTATTACAGGATTACAGCTGGATAGCTCTTTTATTCAGCTGGCATAAACATGATGGGCCAAATGGACTCCATCTGTGCTTTCACGTTCTAGGAGTTAGGAGAAGTGATATCATAGTGGGAATGTCACTGGGCTAGAAATTCAGAACCTCAAGCTAATGATCTGCGTTTAAATTCCCCAAACAGCTTCAGTAAAACTCTGAAGTTAACCCATGTGTCGGCCTCATGATGAGCGTGAAATGATTGTTCTTAAAACCCATCCATATCCTTTAGGGAAGGAAATCTGCCCTCCCTACCTTGGCTGGCCTACATGTGACACCAGACCCACAGCATCTTAATTATCCTTTAAGCAGTTAGGGATGGGCAATAAATGTGCCAGTGTGCCAACATTCCCATGGATAAATTAAAATTAAAGATTCTGTGGTTAGGCTATCACCTGAATCCAAGGAAACTTTCAACACAGCACTTGCTATTCCACACTTAGTAATCAGAAGAGTTGCTCACAGAATTATTACAGTGCAGAAGGAGGCCATTCAGCCCATCAAGTCTGTGCCAGCTTACTGAATGAGCAATTTGCTGCGTGTCACTCTCCACCTTCTCTCCATTGTCTGCACTTCCTTCCTTTTTAGATAACAATCCAATTTCCTCTTGAGAGCTTCAATTGAATCCGCCTCCACCACACTGTCAGGCAGCACATTCCAGATCCTAACCATTTGCTGCTTGAAATATTGTCTCCTCAAAGCTCCATGGCTTCTTTCGACAATTACCTCTCTAAATCTTATCCTTCCATCAATGGGAACAGTTTCTCTGCATCTGCTCTGTCCAGACCTCTCATGATTTTGAAAACCTTGGTCAATTCATAGAATTGGATCATTGATACAGTGCAGAAGGAGGCTATTCAGCCCATTGTGTCTGCACTTGTTCTATTACCTAGTGCCTACTGTATCCCACCCACATCCCTGCAAACACTTTCTGTACAAATAACCATCCAATACCCGCACAAATGCCCTGTTCAAAACATTGTTGATAAAACAGGCCGTCCATGCCAACTGTATTATGGCATGGACTGAGAGATATTGGGGCCATTGAGACTTTAGCAGGCTCAATAGACCACTAATTATTGGTTTAAACATGATGGACAGGCTGTTGATTTTGGCTCTTGCTCAATCCCTTGTGTGTTAGTTTGGAGTGGGTGGTGTTCCTGGGACCCATCCTATCTTACATTGCCTCATTGCTAAAAGTGCATTCAACATTGGCATGTATTCTCCAATTCTAGACTTCAGCTTGAGTAGTTAGGAATTCAATCAGCCATGGAACTGAAACTGACTAGGAATTTGTGGTTGAAGTAAAACCCAAGTGACACAGTGAGGTTGGGAGAAGCTAGAACTGTTCTCTTTCGAGCCAAGAAGGGTGAGTGGAAACTTAATTGAGATGCTCAACATCTAGGAGAGTTTAAAAAAGATAGCTGGAGAGAAGTTTTTACTTAGGCAGAGAGATCGAAAATGAAAGATCACTGATTTAAGATGGTCAGAAAAAGAACAGAAAGCAAAATACGAGAGAACCGTTTTTTTTAAATTCAGAGAGCTAATATTGGCTTGGAATGCACTGTCTGAAAAGGTTAATAGAGACATGTTCAAACATGGGTTTCAATAAGGCATTTCTTGAAGGGAAAAGTAATTTTTGTTTCTTTATTTGTTTATGGGATGAGGGCATTGCTGGCTAGGCCAGCATTTATTGCCCATTCCTAATTTCCCAGAGGGCAGTTAAGAGTCACCCACATTGTTGTGGGTCTGGAGTCACATGTAGGCCAGACCAAGTAAGGATGGCAGTTTCCCTCCCTAAAAGACATTAGTGAACCAGAAGGGTTTTTCCAACAATCAACAATGGATTCACAGTCATCATTAGATTCTTAATTCCAGATTTTTTTAAGTTGAAGTTCACCATCTGCTGTGGTAGGATTCGGAACCTGGGTCCCCAGAACGTTATTGGGGTGTCTGGATTAACAGTCCAATGATAATACCACTAGGCCATTGCCTCCCTTGCCAATGCAAAACAACAGGGAGGGTAGCAGTGGTGGCACGGACTGGTTGATCTGCTGAGAGTTGGCAAACAAATAATGGACTGAATGGCCCCCATCTGTGCTGTAACCATTTTATAATTCTATGATTGGATTCACCAATCTTCTTTTGGGATAGCGATATGTTGCTTTGTCCCCAGGCTTGTCTATTCGACTTTGTAAGCCACTCGGTGATAACCAATTGTGACGTAAAGGCTGCTCAGTACCAGCTTGTAGCCTGGGACAGCCAATGAAAAGGGCAGCCTTGCCAGCTACACCTACACATCCAGATGTCTTTTTTTGTTTTAACGTCAGCCTTTACTTGTGTAGGAGGAAAGTCATCAACATTTTTAAAAGCTGACCTTTCTATTTTTAAAAGGATTTTGTTTAAGACAGACTTGAAGGGACCCCCCTGAGAGCGAAAATGCCAGATCATATTGTAACTTCAAAACACAAATACATAGCTCCCTGTAGCTTTCAGATCTGGTGGTTGACCATATACTGACATAATTAGGAAAAGGATGATAATGATTTCATTTCAATTATTTGCATGTTACCTCAAAAGGCTATTATTAAACAAAGGCAGTGCTCAATGGTTTAACGTTTGAAATTGACATTCAGGCTTTCAAAACTGTGAAGAAAAATCCATTTTATCAATCCAAAGCAAACAAACATAACTTCACAGATTAAGCATTCCTTTTTATGTAAGTGATGACTGCTTTGCTGAATCAAGAAGGAGTCTGTATTTATATAACATTGCCAGACATTGCAGTATTAGCCACTATGCTTTAGAAATACTTTGAAACAATTGGCTACAGATGTCATAACCTACACCTCTGGAGTAAGTAGGGTTTGAACCGAGGCTCTCTTGACTCAGAGGTTAGGACACTACCACTGTACCACAAGAATCCTCCCAAAGTGCTTTGCATTTAATTATTTTTTAATGTGGTGATTGTTGTTACACAGGCAAACATTTTTTTTTTAGAACAAAACAGATCACTGAAGGAGCTTTTTTATTTTCCCATTCTTTCATCAGATGTGGGTGTTACTGACAAAGCCAGCATTTGCTGTCTGCCCCTAGTTGTTCTTGAATGGTATGGCTTGCTAGATTTCAGAGGGAAGTTAAGAGTCATTGCTGTGAATCTGGAGTTAGATGTACCCATAGAATCCCTACACTGTGGAAACAGGCCATTTGGCCCAACAAGTCCACACTAACCCTCTGAAGAGCATCCCACACAGGCCCGTCCCCCTACCATATCCCTGTAACCCTGTATTTCCCATGTTTAACACACCTACCCTACATATCCCTGAACACTACGGGCATTTTAGCATGGCTAATCCACCTAACTTGCACATCTTTGTATTGTAGGAGGAAACTAGATCACCCGGAGGAAACCCACGCAGACACGGGGAGAAACCCCACACAGACAGTCACCCAAGAGTGGAATCTAACCCAGATCTCTGGTGCTGTGAGGCAGCAGCACTAACCACTGAGCCACCATGCCAACTGAGTAAGGACAGCAGATTTCCTTCCCTGAAGGGCATTAGTGAACCAAAGGGGCTTTCATGACAATTGATAAGAATTGTCATGGTTTTATGAATTAATTATATCTTAATTCCAATGAAGATTTGAATTAACATCACCAGAACTCCAGCCTTAATTGCAAAATTAACCAGGCCAGTGATTTTCCCAATAGATCACCACCATCCCCAGCTTCTTTTGGCAAAAAAAGCAATATCTCACTGTTAGCAATCATATGACTGCCTGAGTAACCCATTTTCAGAAGCATTAGATAAAGAAAGAATGCAAGCCAAAATCTAAGGACAATTTCTGTTCATGCTCTTAGTGGTAATTTTAATGCTTCTGAATTGCAAATCATACGCAGAGCCCATTGCAGAGGCTTCTGTACATGTTTTAACCCCAGGGCAGTACTGGGGGAGTGCTGCATTGTTAGTGGTGATATCCTTCTGATGAGATAATAGAAACAAACTGTGAGATTAGCCACAACCTCCCTGAAAACCAGTATCAGGATGAAGTCATCACAGCCCCGAGTTCAAAACGGTGATCAATAACATTAGAACCAGGAGCTACAGTCCAAGGATACAGGGGAGGCCATTTAGGAGATGATTTGATTTGATTTATTATTGTCACAGGCACTGAGATACAGTGAAAAGTATTGTCTTGTGTGCTTTCCTGACAAATCATACCTTACATAAGTACACCAAGATAATAGAACAGAATGCAGAATACACTGTTACAGCTACAGAGAAGGCGCAGAGAAAGATCAACTCAAATATCTGAGAGGTCTGCTCTTAAGGCTGATAACGGCAGGGAGCGAGCTGTTCTTCAATCTGTTGGGATGTGTTTTCAAACTTTCATACCTTCTGCCCAATGGAAGAGGGTGGAAGAGAGTATAACCGGGGTGAGAGGGGTCTTTGATTATGTTAGCTGCTTTCCCAAGGCAGCGGGAAGTGCAGACGGAGTCAATGGATGGAAGGCTGGTTTGTGCGATGGACTGGGCTGTGTTCACAACTCTCTGTAATTTCTTGTGGTCTTGGGCATAGCAGTTGCCAAACCAAGGTGTGATGCATCCACATAGGGCTATCTATGGTGCATCTCTAAAAATTGGTAAGTGTCATCATAGGCATGGAAAATTTTCTCAGCTTCCTGAGGAAGTAGAGGCGCTGGTGTGCTTTCATGAGGGTAGCATTGACATGGGTGGACCAGAGCATATTGTTGGTGATATTTACTCCTAGGCGCATGATGCTGTTGATCACCTCCACTTCAGAACCATTGATACAGATATGGGTGTGTCTTCTGGGTGTGGAGTCGATGACCAGCTCCTTCGTTTTGCTGACATAGATTTTTGTCTTTACAAGAGAACAATAAAACAGAAATGTCTTCACCCAGAGAATAGTTAGCCTACAGAATTCTCTGCCATGGAAAGTGGTTGAGGCCAAGCCATTGAATGTTGTCAGGAATGGGTTACAGATACTTCTTAGGGCTTAAGGGATCAAAGGGTATGGGGAGAAAGCAGGAACAGGGACTGAGTTGGATGATCAGCCATGATCATATTGAATGTTGGAGTGGGCTCAAGGGGCTGAATGGCCTACTCCTGCTCTTATTTTCTACGTTTTTACAGGGATCAGAAAGTGTACATTTTCCTCAAAAGCAAAAAGGAATAAACTCATCATTGGCAGTATACATTCTCAAAGCCATGCGCTATAATTTTGTTTACTATCTTCTCACGTAAGATTTTGTCAAAAGCCTTCCAAAAACCCAAAACCACTGCATCCATTATTTCCCCTGACCAACTGTAGGTAACATCCTCAAAAAACTCTAACAGGTTTGTCAAACATAATTTCTTCTTCATAAATCCATGATGACTCTGTCCAATCTCTGACCATTATTTTCTAAAATCCAATAATCACATCCTTTCTAGTAGATCCTAATAATTTCCTTATCACTGACAGCAGGCTAATAGGCCTGTAGTTTCCTGTTTTCTCTCTCCCCATTTTCTTAAACAATGGAACAACCTTCAAAACTGCAGGCATCATTGCAGACTTAATCAAATTCCAAAAGATGATCACCAATGGATCCACCATTGGATCTTAAATATTTCAGGGACATGTCGTTGGTCTTCCTCAGTGAAAACAGGCACAAAGTATATCTGGTGATTTTAATTGAGCAAATCTCTTTGGATGGTTTGAGACAATCTTTGAAACATTTCCTTTTCCCCACTCTCAATAGAGCATCGTTTTGGGCAGTCTGATTCAGACATCCTGACAACATGTTCCACTCACCTCAGCTGATATGTGATCCTCACAGTCTCTGTACTGAGTATGGCTGTGCATCGGAGCATGTTCATGTTCCTTTTACCTCCCAGCTGAATTGCAAACTTCTACAAAGACACTTTTGATGGTGGCAACATGGTGACTTAGTGGTTAGCACTCATGCCTTACAGTGCCAGGGATCGGGTTTGATTCTATCTTCCGGTGACTGTCTGTGTGGAGTCTGCATACTCTCCCCGTGTCTGTGTGGGTTTCCTTCGGGTGCTCTGGTTTCCCCCCATAGTCCAAAGGTGGCTAGGTTAAGTGGATTGGCTGTGCTGAAATTGTCAGTAGTGGTCATAGCCTGATGTGCAGGCTAGGTGGATTGGACACAGTAAATTGCCAATATTTACCACATTGTAAATGTGGGGTTATAGGATATGGTAGGGGGCTGGGTCTAGGTGGGATGCTGTTCAGAGGGTCAGTACAGAATGGGCTGAATGTTCTCCTTTGCACTGTAGCAATTCTATTATATTGTTCTAAGGCCTTAATATGACATTGATTAGTTGCCCAAGAACAATACAACACGGGAACAGGCCCTTTGGCTCTCCGAGCCTGCACTGACACATTTTACTCTTCTATACTTGAACTATCTTCACTTACAGGATCTGTATCTCTCTATTCACTTCCTATTCATGTATTCTTCTAGGTGCTTGTTGAATGCTGCTATTGTGTCTGCTTCCACCACCTCCTCTGGCAATTTGGTCCAGGCACTCATCCCCTCTGTGTGAAAAACATGCCTCACACACCTCTTTCAAATTCCCCCCTCGCACCTTGAACCTGTGGCCCCCAGTAATTGACCCCTCCACCCTGGGAAAAAGATGCATACTTTTCACTCTATTCATGCCATTCACAATCTTATAAACTTCTATCAGGTCGCCCCTCAACCTCCTGTGTTCCAGTGAAAAAAATACTCAGTCTATCCAACCATTCTTCATAGCTAAAATCCCCCATACCAGGCAACATCCTGGTAAACCTTTTCTGTACCCTCTCCAAAGCATCCACATCCTTCTGGTAGTGTGGTGACTAGAACTGTATGCAATATTCCAACTGTCGCCTAACTAAAGTCCTATAAAGCTGCAGCATAACTTGCCTATCTTTGTACTTAATGTCCTTCCAAAGAAGGCAAGTATGCCATAAGCCTTTTTGACTACCTTATCTACCTGCGCTGCCACATTCAGTGATCTTTGGACCTGCACACACAGATCCCTCTGCATATCAATACTCCTAAGGGTTCTGCCGTTCACTCCACCTGTACCTGACCTTCCAAAATGCATCACCTCACATTTGCCTGAGTTAAACGCCATCTGCCATTTTTCTGCCCATGCCTCCAATTGATCTATGTTCTGCTATATCCTTGACAATCCTCTGCACCGAATGTATGGAAGCACAAAAGAACCACTGCCCAATAAACTTTGAATGTAGTCTTACGTATATTATCAAACCTCTTAGAAACCTGAGTACTTAATTTACTGTAGGCTAAGCTCCCAAAATATGGGGAAAAATGAACAATTTCCAACACTTCACCACAAATCTTAATTGAGACATTGAATTTGATAAATTTGGCAGATCCTAACGTTCAAGCCAAGCCCAATGCTCTTGTACACTTCAGAGAATATGCCAATTATCTCATAAAATTCTTCCTTCAAATGAGTCCTAAAGCGTAATTAACATACTGTCACTCTGGTACAGAATTGGTTCTTGTCCTAGTTTTGATCTTCAGCAGCTGAGGTTGAAATGTCGATTGAATTCTTCCTCAAAAGGCAGTGGAAACAGATAATATATTTCCACCTTTTGAGGAAAAGAGTACCAAACACTTAAAATGCTCTGAGAAGAAGTTTTTTTTATCCTATCTCTATCTTAAGTAGAAATCTATTATCTTTAAACAGTGATCCCTTGCTTCTGATTCTCCCACAAGAAGAAATATCCTATCAATGTCTACCAGTCAAGACCCTCAGGATCTTATGTGTTCTAATCAAGTCACCTCATATTCTTCCAAATTCCAGTAGATACGAGCCTTTCCTGACAAGACAATCTGCCCATTAGACCATAAGGCCATAAGATATAGGAGCAGAATTAGGCCATTTGGCTCATTGAGTCTGCTCTGCTATTTAATCATGGCTGAAATATTCCTCACCCCACTTATCTTGCCTTCTTCCATAACCTTTGATCCCCTCACTAATCAAGAACCCACTCGTTTCTCTCTTAAATGCACTCAATGACCCGGCAACCGCAACCTTCTGTGGCAGTGAATTCCATAGATTCACCACCCACTGGCTGAAGAAATTGCTCCTCATCTCAGCTCATCTCCTCATCCAAGGTATTAGCCTTGTAAATGTTCTCTGAACTGCCCCCATTGCATTTACATCTTTCCCTAAATAAGGAGAACAATACTGTACAGAGTACTCAAGATGTGGACTCACCAATATCCTATATAACTGAACCATAACCTCCTTACTTTCACGTTTAATATCCCTTGCAATAAATGATAACATTCTAAATGCTCACTGTAGCAATATACTAACATTTTACAATTCATACAATTCTGGATGCAACTCACCCAGAGCCCTGTAATCTCTCACCATTTAGACTTCACTTTTATTCTTCTTGCCAAAATAGACAGTTTCACATTTTCCTACACTATACCACATGTGCCAGATGTTTGACCACTCACTTAACTTCACCATATCCCTTTTGTAGCCTCTTAATGTCCTCTTCACAAATTGCTGTCTCATCTCTCTTTATGGCATTAGAAGATTTAGCAACCATACTTTCAGTTGCGTCATCCAAGTCATTTATATAAAGTGTAAAAATCTGGGGCTGAAGCACTGACCTTTGTGAAAATCCACTTGCCAAGCAGAAAGCTACCCATTTTTGTCTCCTCTCTCTTTCCTGTTAGCTAGCCAAACCTCAATCCATGCCAATGTGTTACCCATGCACACCATGAGTTTCTATTTTCCACAATAACCTTAGACGTGTCTTCTCAAAATCCATATACTGTATATACATCAGTTCCCATTTCTCCACAGCACATGTTACTTCCTCAAAGATTCAGATGTATTGGTTAAACAATGCCAGAGAGTGTGGTGGAAGTAGGTTCAACTGAGGCAATCAAAGTGAATTAGAAAACTGTTTAGAAAGAACCAATGTGTAGTTTTATGAAGAGAAAGCCGAAAATCGCTCTAAGCAAGATGCTTAATTGGAAAGCCGGCAAATACACAATGGGTCACATTTACACGTTAGCAATACAATGATTCTGTGGTATCTATAAGTAAAATTGTAAATAAGTAATGTGAGACTTGTTAGTGCAATAAATAGCTGAGGCAAATATAACAGATATTTTTAATAGATGCTTTCAAAGCCATATAAGCAACATTAAAATGAGCTGATAGGCTTAGATCAAGTAGAGTTGGAGGGGGCACCTGTGTGGGATGAGATGGCTGGAAAGGTCATTTCTCATGCAGTCTAATTCAATGTACAGTCGGTTCTGGTATAACGTGATCTCATGTAATAAGAAACTTGTACAATAGCCGCACCATTTAAACTAATGGGGCCAGAATCGCGTTATAGCTGATACAGGTAAGGGAAGTTCATGTTCTACAAATAGTGGTCTAAATTCTTCAGTCGTGTTAAAGCCAATTTGCATTGAAGAAACATGTGTTATAGCAGTACCAACTGTATTTCCAGTAGCTAATCCACCAGCAACAGATACATATTGATATGAGTGATCACTGCACAGCTTTAGTGGAGACAAAAATCCCATGCTCACATTGAGGATACGCTCGACCATGTTGAATGGCACAACCACCATGCTAAACGGAACCAAATTTGAACAGAGCTAGCAACTCAAAATGGGATATCCTTGAGGCGCTGTGGACCATCAGCAGCAACAGAACTATATTTAACCATAATCTGTAACCTCATCGCCTGGGTCTCTCCCCCAATCCACCATTACCCACAAAGCATTGAGCCACAACCCTGGGTCAACAAAGAGTGCAGGAAGGCACCGGGCATACCTATAAAATGAGCTGTCAACCTGGTGAAGCTACCAAACAGGACTATCTTCATATCCAATAATGGCAGCAATAGGCATAGCTATATAATCCCACATACAACAGGTCAAATCTGATCTCTAAAATCCTGCCACATCTAGTCATGAATGGCGGTGGACAATTTAACAAGTAACAGGAGGAGGAAGCTCCAAATACACTGGTGCCTGGATCAAAGATGCCTATGAGTGGGTGCATGATATTCTCAAAAGGCAGAACCAGAGGTTATGGTACGCCTTGGTACTAATGACAAAGACAGAAAGATTGAAGAGGTAGTTCAGCAAGTTAGGTAGGAAGTTGAAAAGCAGGACCTCTAAGGTTGTAATCTTAGGGCAGCTAAACTGGAAAAGCACCAATATCCTGGCAGGGAGGTTTACTAGTGCCACTCGGGAGGGTTTAAACTAGTGTGGCAGGGGGGCAGGAAGCAGAGCAGTGGGTCAGCAAGTAAGGTGACCAAGGAGGATTCTGAGACTAAGGCCAGTAAAGACTAAGAGCTAGAATAGACAAGGATAGGTTAATGAACATGACAGGACTGGCAATCTGAGGTGTCCTTATTTTAATGTGAGGAGTATGACAGGTGAGAGAGATGAACTTAAAGCTCCAATTAATACAAATAACTATGACGTTGTAGCTATTGCAGAGACTTGGTTGAAAGAGTGCCAAGATGTTAATGTTCTAGGAATTAGTTATTTCAAGTGAGATAGAGAGGGGTGTAAAAGAGGTGGGGGAGTTGCGTTACTGATAAGGGAGAATGTCACAGCCATACTGGGGGAGAACACCTTGGAGTGTTCATCCAGCAAGGATGCATGGGTAGAGCTTTGGAATAGAAAGGGTACAACCATTTTGATGGGATTGTACTACAGACCTCCCAACAGCCAGTGGGAGATAGAGGAACAGATATGAGACTAGATTATGGGAAAATGTGAAAACAGCAGTGTTTTTCGAGAGTGATTTTTAACTTCCCCTGTATTGTCTGGAACTCCCTTAGTGCCAGGGGCTTGAACGTGGGGGATTCGTTAGGAGTGTCCAAGGTGGTTTTTTGAAACAAAAGTCCAACTAAGGAAAGGGCCATACTAGACCAGGTAAAGGGGAATGAACCCGGCTTTGTGATTCAAGTTTCAGTGGGGGAGCATTTCAGGAACAGTGGCCACAATTCCATAAGTTTTACATTACCTTTGGATAGGGGTTAGAATAATCCACGGGTGAGAGTGATAAACTGGGAAGGCTAACTATGACAATATTAGGCAGAAACTGGGGAATGTAGATTGTGAGCAGTTGTTTGTGGGTAGATTCACATCTGGCATGTGGGAATCTTTTAAAGACCAATAGATTAGAAATCAGGACCAACATATTCCTGTGAAAATGAAAGATAAGGATGGCAAGATTCAGGAACATTGGATGACAAGAGAAATTCTGAGCTTAGTCAAAAAGGAAAAGGAG
This sequence comes from Rhincodon typus, assembly GCF_021869965.1. Taxonomy (NCBI): domain Eukaryota; kingdom Metazoa; phylum Chordata; class Chondrichthyes; order Orectolobiformes; family Rhincodontidae; genus Rhincodon; species Rhincodon typus. The sequence continues at coordinate 91,742,755 of NC_063338.1, read as the reverse complement.
GCATACATAAGATTTAGGAAACTAAAGACAGGCAGAGGCATCGAAGAATATCAACATACCCCTCCTGAGATTTGCCATCCATTATGTCCTTCTCCTTTGTGAATACTGATGCAAAGTGTTCATTAAGGACCTCTAGCTCCATGCATAAATTCCCTCCTTCATCCTTGAGTGGACCCACTCTTTCCCTAGCTACCCTCCTGCTCATCATGTACATACAAAACGACTTGGGATTTTCCTTAATCCTGTTTGCCAAAGACATTTCCTGGTCCCTCTAGCCGTCCTAATTCTTTGTTTAGGTGCTCTGGTTTCCACCCACAGTCCAAACGTATGCAGATTAGGTGGATTGGCCATGCTACATTACCCCGTAGTTTCCAGAGATGCTCAGGATAGCTAGTTAGCCATGGTAAATGTGGGGTTACGGGGATAGGGTGGAGGGCTGGGTCTGGATAGGATACTCTTTGAAGGTCCGGTGTAAACTCAATGGGCTGAATGGCCTCTTTTTTTCTATTCATTTGTGGGATGTGGGCGTCGCTGGCTGGCCAGCATTTCTTGCCCACCCTAGTTGCCCTTGAGAAGGTGGTGGTGAGCTGCCTTCTTGAACCGCTGCAGTCCTCCTGCTGTGGGTTGACCCACAATGCTATTAGGGAGGGAATTCCAGGATTTTGACCCAGCAACAGTGAAGGAACAACGATATATTTCCAAGTCACGATGGTGAGTGATTTGGAGGGGAACTTGGAGGTGATGGTGTTCCCATATATCTGGTGCCCTTGTCCTTCTAGATGGAAGTGGTCGTGGGTTTGGAAGGTGCTGTCTGAGGATCTTTGGTGAATTTCTGCAGTGCATCTTGTAGATAGTACACACTGCTGCTACTGAGCGTTGGTGGTGGAGGGAGTGGATGCTTGTGGATGTAGTGCCAATCAAGCGGGCTGCTTTGTCCTGGATGGTGTCAAGCTTCTTGAGTGTTGTTGGGGCTGCACTCATCCAGGCAAGTGGGGAGTATTCCATCACACTCCTGACTTGTGTCTTGTAGATGAGGAGTCAGGAGATGAGTTACTTGCTGCAGTATTCACAGCTTCTGGCCTGCTCTTGTAGCCGCTGTGTTAATGGGGTGAGTCCAGTTGAGTTTCTGGTCAATGGTAATCCCCAGGATGTTGATAGTGGGGGATTCAGTGATGGTAACACCATTGAATGTCAAGGGGTGGTGGTTAGATTGTCTCTTATTGGTGATGGTCATCACCTGGCATTTGTGTGGCACGAATGTCACTTGCCACTTGTCACACTGTAGGGATTCTATGATTTTATTTGGACATAAAGAAAGTAGGAAAAACAGACAGAAAAATGTAAGTGTCACATTTAGGGATGGTAGTTTCCTTCCCTAAAGGAAGGGAAATGGATAGGTTTTTACCCAACAATGGTTACATTGTCATCATAGAGCATGGAAACAGACTCTTCAACCCAACTCATTAATACCAACCAGGTTTCCTAAAATGGACTTGTCCCATATGACTGCATTTGGCCTATATCACTCCAAATGTTTCCTATCTGTCCACTGGTCCAAACGTCTTAACTGTTAATTACTCAGATTTTTATTGAATTCAAATTCCACCACCTGCCGTGGCAGGATTTGAACCCAAGTCCCCCAAATATTACCTTGGCTGCAGGTTGACAGTCCAGTAATAATACCACTAGGTCATCACCTCCCACTGGCATTAACTGAGAGGAGAAATTGGACAAAATTGGTTTGTTTTCATCTGAAAGTTGGAGGATGAGGAGGAGAAGTTTACAAAATTATGAGAGGCATGTAAAGAATGGATAGTCAGCCTTTTCTCAGGGTAGAAATGTTATTTATTAGGGAGATAGGTTTAAAGTAAGAGGGGGGAAGTTTAAAGGAGATGTGAGAGGAAAGATTTTTAGACAGCAGGTGATAAGTGCCTGGAATGTGCTGCAGAGGGGCTGGTAGAAGCAGATATGTTTAAGAGGCAGCTTGACAGATACATGAATAGGCAGGGAATAGGGGGATAAAAATCTGCAGGGGCAACAGGTTTAGAAAGGCATCATGTGTTAACACAAGCTTGATCAGCTGAAGGGCCTGTTCCTGTGCTGTATTTTGTTTTTTGTTCTTATATATGCATCCTCAATGATAGGGTGGCCCAGCCCATCAGTGTAACAGACAAGGTTGCAGTGTTTGCATTCATCTTTAGCTAGAAGTGTTAAGTCGGGGATACTGTCAGCATCCTCCTGAGATCCCCAAATCACAGACTCCAGTCTACTGTTAATATGATTCTCTCCACATAAAATCAAGAAACAGGTGAAAGCATTGGATACCATAAAGGTTATGGCCTGACAATTCTTCAGCAACAGTACCGAAGACTTATGCTCTAGAACTAACTGTGCCCCTAACCATTGTTAAAGAACAGCTGCAGAACTAGAATCTACCTGGAAATATGGAAAATTGCCCAGGTTAATCCTCTGCACAAAAAGCAAGATCATTCTGACCTGGCCAGTTATTACCCGATCATTCTATTCTTAATCAGCAGCAAAGTGATGGGAAGAGTTCATCAACAGCGCTCACTTGCTTAGCAATAACCTGCTCACTGATGCTCAGTTGTGTTCTGTTAGGACCACACAACTCCCTGGTCCAAACATGCACAGAAGTCATGAACTCCAGAGGTGAGGTGTGAGTGATAGCCCTTAACATCGAGGCAGCATTTAAATAAATATAGCATCAAGGAACCCCAGCAAATCTGAAGTCATTGGGAATCAGCGAGGAAATTTCCCACCGGTTGAAGTCATACTTAGCATAAAGAAAGATGTTTGGTTATTATTGAATGTAAATCACTCCAGTCTCACTGCTGGAGTTTTTGGAGTTGTTGAGTTTTACAGCATGGAAAGAAGCTCTTCAGCCCATCATGTCCAAACCAGTCACTGAGCACTAACCCACTTTAGTCCCATTTTCCAGCACTTGTATGATCATCTAAATACTTCTTAAAAGCTGTGATGGTACCCGCCTCTAACCATAACGTCAAGTTGTGAATTCCAGGTACCCATCAGCTTCTGGGTTAAAAAATTCTTCTTTTAAACCACTCTAAACCCCTTGTTCTTTATCTTAAATCTATGCCCTCTGTTTATTGATCTCTCTATTAATGGAAACATTTCATCGTATCTGCTCTACCTATGCCCCTCATAATTTTGCACACCTCGGAAGAGTTCTTCCTCAGCCTAAGGAAAACAGTCACAGTTTATCTAGCCTGTCTAGTGTCTCTTCATAATTGAATCATTCCAGCCCAGGCAACATCCTGGTGACTCTCCTTTACACCCTCTCCAGTGCAATCACATCCTTCCTTTAGTACGGAGGCCTGAACTACCTATGTAGTGTCTTATATATCTCCATCATAAGCTCCCTGTTTTTGTATTCATTGCTTCAACTAATAAAGGCAAGTATTCCATATGTTTACCCAGCCAGCAAATCCACCTGTCCTGTTGCCCTCAAGGATTATAGACATGTGCATCAAGGTCCTCTGATCCTCTATACTTCCTAAGGTCCTACCATTTCTGTATCCCTTTACCTTATTAGTCCTCCCAAAATGCATCCCCTTACACTTCATAGGATTAAATTCCATTTGCCATTATTCTGCCCGTTTGACCAGACTATTTTGCAGTCTAAAGCTTTCCTCTTCATTACTAACAACAGTACTATTTTTTGTACCATCTACAAACTTTCCATCTACAAACATATTGGTCGAAGCTCCTACATTCATGCCGAGATCATTAATGCACACTGCAAGCTGTGATAAACCCCAACTGCATGCCACTTTACACAGGCTTCCAGTCACAAAAACGAGCCTGTGTAAATTGGTCTAGATCCTATGGGCTCTTACCCCTTAAGCATACTCCAATATGAGACCTTGTCAAAAGCCTTACCAGAGTCCATGCAGACAGCATCCACTGCACTACCTTCAGCCACACATCTTGTCAAATCCTCAAAAAGTTTAATCAAAACTGTCACACATAATTTCCCCTCCCTGAGATAAAGCCATTCTGATTATCATTAATTAATCCTTGCATCTCCAACTAGAAATTAATTCTTGCCCTCAGAATTTTATTTACAGTAATTTCTCTGCCACTAATGGTGGCCCCACAGGCCTCTAGTTTTCTGTTTTATCCCTGCAACCTTTCTTGAATAATGGTACCATGCCCTCCAGGCCACTGAAACTTCCCCTTTGTCCAGGGAAGATTGAAAACTAATATCCCTGCAATTTCCTCACTTCCTTGATGTATATTCATCCGGGTCTGCAGACTTATCTCATTTTAAGCCTTCTAAAACCAATAATGGCTCCTCCCTCTTAATTGTAATTGATTCATCACAGGATTGTCCAAGCCACAATAGTTTTCAGATGTTTACTTGATTGTTTTCCTTCCATCACAAGACCAGAGCTGGGGACATTCACTGATGAATACACAAAGTTCATCACAATTTATGACTCCTCAGATAGAGAGGCAGTCCATGTCCATATAGAAGCAAGCCATATGAATATATGTAATAAGAGCAGATGCAGATCATTACCCACCCCCCACCACCCCAGCCTGCTCCACCATTCAATAAGGTTCACACTTTGAGGTGACAAATGGTAAGTGACATTCATAGAGTTGTACAGCATGGAAACAGACCCTTCAATCCAACTTGTCCGTGCTGACCAGATATCCTAAATCAATCAAGTCCCATTTGCCAGCATTTGGCCCATATCCTTCTCAACCCCTCCGATTCATGTACCAATCCAGATGTCTTTTAAATGTTGTAATCATACCAGCTTCCACCACTTCCTCTGGCAGCTCATTGCATACACACACCACCATCTACATGAAAAAAGTTGCCCCTTAGGTCCCTTTTATATCTTTCCTCAGTCACCTTAAACCTATGCCTTCTTGTTTTGGACTCCCCTACCCTGGGAAAAGAGCTTGGCTATTCACTCCATCCATGCCTTTTATGATTTTATATACCTTGATAAGTTCACCCCTCAGCCAACACTCTGGTGAAAATAGCACCAGCCTACTCAGCCCCTCACTTTAGCTCAACCCCTCCAACCCTGGCAACATTCTTGTAAATCTTTTCTGCACTCTTTAAAGTTTAACAACATCTTTCCTATAGCAGGGAGACCAGAACTGAACACAGTATACCAGAAGTAGCTTAATCAATGTCCTGAACAGCAGCAACATGATCTCCCAACTCCTATACATTCATATCACACAAATGTCAGACAATGGCCACCATTAACAAGGGTGAATCTAACTATCTTCCCTTGACAGTCAATGGCATTAACATTTCAGAATCCCTCCACTATGACCTTCCTAAGTGTTATCATTGACCAGAAACTTTGGAATATATCACCCTTCCTTCACTGTCCCTGGGTCAAAATTGTGAATCTTCTTTCCTAACAGAACTGCAGCAGTTAAAGAAGACAGCTCACCGCCATCTTCTCAAGGTCAAGTAGGGATGGGCAATAAATATTGATCTAATTATCAACCACCCACATCTCATGAACGAATTTTTTTTAAAAAGAGCATTTAGTGTCAATACCATTGTAGCAACTAGTATCACTCAAATCAATTAAAACTCAAGTATTTTCCTGAATTCCTATTTTGCTGAATTGTTCATTGAATAGGCTTAGCAAGCCTGGGGGAGAAAACGAGAAACTAAATGCGGATGTTGAAAATACAGTTTACGGCTCGGCACAGTGAAACAGAATCAATCTATTTGTGGTGTTCGGAGGTTGATCGGTCAGGACCTTGGAGAGCGCTTACCTACATTCCAATAACTTCCGTGTAATTTCCAGTTGGCTATGCAGCAGACATAAAGAGAGGCTGTAGCTAATACGCCCTTTCTAGATCCTAAGGTGCTCAGTGTAATCATCAACAGGCTGCAGTCTGCTGCAGCATTCAGTTACGTGCTTGCATGAAAACCTAATTCTGCATCTAGTAATTCCCACAGCAGCAACAAGCTGCCAGAGTTCCAAAGATGTAGTTGGATTCCAAACGTTCACTCTTGTTTTTCTCTCTCCACAGATACTGCTGTGTTTCTCCCGCAATTTCTGTTTCTAAACAGCATGTGCTGCATTATGCCTAGTGTGGTGATTGCACAGAAGACTAATCAGTTCCTTTTTTTGCTGCAAGCCCAATTTGCCAATTATCCATCCCTCACACCCTTGCAACCTTAATTTTCTTTTCAGATAATGATTGGATTCTCTTTTGACTGTCTTGATTGAACCTGCTTTCAACGTACCCTCAGACAGTGCATTACATATTCTAAATTATCGTTGCATTGAATAGATTCTCCTCCTCTTTCCATTACATTTTTTGTCAAGCACCTCAAATCTGTGTCCTTGAGTTTCTGTCACTTCTCACCAATGGGAACAGTTTCTCTCTGTCCTTTCTTTTCACACTCGTGATATTGAATACCTCTCAGACTTCTGTTCTTCAAGGAATTCAAGACCCTATATCCCAAATCTACATAACTGAAGATCCTCCCCCGTAAACTAGCTCTGATTGACAGAGAGATAGATGTACAAATAGACTGTGGTTGAACCAAAAAGTATAGATGCAGTTAAGAGGGAGATGGACAGGAATCTGACAGAGAAAGGAATAGAGATAGATTGAGATGAGGAAAGATGAGGTGTGCATGGACTGGTTAAGTCAAATAGTTTCTTTCGGTGCCATAGGATTCTCAATACTGCTATGTAAGACTGCTAGTAGAATATAGAACCATGGAAAAGGTACAAGACAGAAAGTGGCCATTCTAGTCCATTATAACTGCAGAAATTGAATAAACTAGCCACCCATTCCATTCCCACCAGGGGACCTTGCAGGTTATACTACTTCAGGTGTAGATCCAGGTTTCTTTTAACTGAGTTAACATAACAGTTCTGAGGAAGGGTCACCAGACCTGAAACGTTAACTCTGATTTTCTCTTCACAGATGCTGCCAGATCTACTGAGCTTTACCAGCAACTTCTGTTTTTGTTCCTGATTTACAGTATCCACAGTTCTTTTGGTTTTTCATTTTAACTGAGTTGCAGGTTTCTGCCTCAACTACCAAACTGGGCAGATAATTAAAGACACCCACCACCTTCTCAGTGAAAAGGTTTTTGCCCCCATGAATCTTTCTACCAATCACCTTCAATCTGTATTCCTTGGCAATTGACCTGTCCATTATGAGAACAGGTCTTCCCTGTCCACTCTATCCAAGCCCCACATTGGTTTATACATCACAATTTTAGGGGAGACCTTGGCCTAGTGGCATCATCATTGGATTGTTAATCCAGAGACCCATCAAATGCTCTGGGTATCTGGGCTTGAACCTGTCAAGGCAGATGGTGGGATTTGAATTCAATAAAAAGCTGGAATGAAAAGCCCATGATGGCTTCGAATTCATTTTCAGGAAAAGAAAAGAAAAGAAAAAAAACTGCCTGGTATCACTAATGTCTTTTAGGGAAGAAAGCTGCCAACCTTATCTGGTCTAACTTACATGTGACTCCAGACCCAGTGATTGACTTTTAACTGCCCTCTGGGCAATTGGAGATGGGCAATAAATACTGGCCAAGCCAGCAATACCCTCATCCCATAAATGACTAGCAATAAAAAAAAATTAAGTCAATGCTCAGCCTCCACTGTTCTACAAAAGAAAACAACACTAGCCTTCCAATCTTTCCTTCTCAAACCCTGGAAACATTTTTATAAATCTCTTGTGTACTCCCTCTATTGCAATTATATCTATCCTGTAATGTAGTGACCAGGGGTGGCATTGTGGCACAGTGGTTAGTACTGCTGCCTCACAGCACCACGGACCTGGGTTCAATTCCACCCTCTGGTGACTATCTCTGTGGAGCTTGCACATTCTCCTTGTGTCTGCAAGAGTTTCCTCCTGCAGGTCCAAAGATGCCCAGGCTAGTTGAATTGGCCATGTTAAATTGCCCATAGTGTACAGGGATGTGTAGATTAGGTGGGTTTATAGGGGGATGGGTCTGGGTGGGATGCTCTGAGGTTTGGTGTGGACTTGTTGGGCCAAAGGGCCTGTTTCCACACTGTGGGGATTCAATGATTCTAGAACAGTACACAATTTCAGCTGTGGCCTAACAAATGTCTTATATAGTTCAAGTATTACATCCCTTTTCTTATATTCAATACCTTGGCCAATGAAGGAAAGCATGTAACTTACTTTCTTTACCACTTAGTTACCTGTCCTGCCACCTCAGGGATTTTGGACCTACACTTCAAGGTGTGCCAATCCCTATATCCCGCTCACTGCCCTCCCATTTATTGTGCATATAAATGCAAAATAATTGTGGAGGCTGGAAATCTGAAACAAACACAGAGAATGCTGGAAAAACTCAGCAGGTCTGGCAGCATCTGCACAGACAGACAAAGGTAATGTTTTGAGTCTGATATGACTTCTTTAGAATTGCTTCAGATTTGTTTTCTATATGTTGCATGAAATGATATGCAACATGCGTACAAGATTTGTTTTTATTCATTTGATGTCAGCAGTGCTGACTGGGTCAGCATTTTTTAAAATTCATTCATGGGATGTGGGCATCACTGGCCAGGTCTGCATTTATTACCCATCCCTAAGTCAACCACATTATTGGAGTCATATCTAGTCCAGATTTTCCCTAAAGGGCACTAGTGTGAACTGGGTTTAATGACAGTTGAAACTTATTGGACCTGCTTTTTACTCCAGAATTTAAGGAATTAAAACTTCACATCAGTTATGGTGGGATTCAAACTCAGGTACAGTGGAGTTCTCAATTACCAGACCAGTGATATTATCACTTAGTTACTGCCTCTCCAGTAATAGCTTATGCACATTTTGAGCTGTTGGTCCTGTCAGAGCATTCTGCCAGGTTTACTGAGGAGAATTACAAAGATTCAAGGCACCTCAATTTAATTTGTATATTTTTTACATCCCATAGCCACCGCTTAGATTGTCATTGCAACATAACACTGTTGAGGCAAATTGACCATGAAGATAAAACTGTCAATGAGAACTGCATCCTTTCCCGAAAAGCAGGATTGTGCAGGAATACAGACGTCATCCCATGTGCACTGCACAGCATGCAGCTTCAATCTCATTCCAGGACACAGGACTGGGATTACTGCTAAGCCATCTCTCATTAATCAGTATACAAGGACAAGCGGGGTAAATGAGAGTGGGAAGCCAAGGCTGCAATCCATTCCATCCCTGCAGACAGCTCCCACCACTAAGGCAATACAGTCTCCCAGTAATGGAATGCAATTTACTTCACATAAACTCACACACACATCAATTGCACAGAGCTTGTACTTACAGTAAACATAAGCAACCATTCATTCACATCTTCACATATAATCCCATACAGACTGACAAAAGCAAATGATAGACAGTCCCAGACCACAAACCAATAGCACACCAGCACCGAAAAGTCAGCTTTTGTCTTGAGGCTTTTGAAATAACTGAGGACAATAAGCACAAAATCCGACCATATTTGCAATATATTTGTTGATGCTCCAGCAAATTTAGTATACAATACAAAACGAAACATTATTTATCATATCCCAACAATTGGCACGTTTTTTTTTAACAACAAACCCCCGCCTCTTTGTTGATTTTATTTTTGTTCTTTGCCGAGAGGAAACAAAATAAAAATGTACATTCAGATAATGGTAGAATTAGACCCTGCAGATGAAAATGTGCAAAATGGAACACTTGAGGTCTGAAAGCATCAGCACCATGGAGAGCAGTCATCGCTCTAGCCGTCTCTCAGTCTGTCTCCGAGACACCCCACCCACACACACAGTCAAAAGGCGCTCAGAAATACTGCTGTGATTATCCTTCCCAAAAATTGGAAAATAAATAAATTTATATATACATACATATATATATATACATATCCATACTCTTATCTACAACACTTGTCCGACAGACTTTGACTGAGGCTCCGTCACCATCTACAGCCACAATGGAATATAAACAGGGACAAGTTTATCTTTTTTTTGGCATACGCATTCTGTTTCATTCTGATCGAGCCCTCCCTCTGCAAATAAAAAACTTAAAACTTAAAAACGATGATCACCTTTGATACTGTAATTTACAGCACAATTGGAAAATAAACCACAATTTTTTTTTGAAAAACAGAAAGGAACACTGTGAAGTGAGCATTTAGGCTCCCACTTTGATTGCGAGTAAAATCTGTGCCAATCTTTGTCTCGATTTTGAGTTCTGGGATAGTCGTATTTTATTCTCCCTCTCTCTATCTGTTCCCAGAATCCAGTCTCATTTGCATGGGGACTGCAGCCCTTACTAATAGATCTGATCAACCAGTCTGTCTCTATACACATACACTAGATTTCTCGCTAAGAGAAACAGGAAAGACAGGGCCACTCTAACGGTCCAGATTTATAATGTATTGTCCACTACAGTCTCTGCTGCTGGCTTCGTTCTTGAGGTCTTGGAAGACCTCAGTGAAGTAATGCGGGTCTGAATTAATCTGAAGCATCTTGGCACTCATCTGGCCGATAATGGAGAGGCATCTGTCCCAGAAAACCTCCTTGTTGGCTTCCACCAGGAAGGGCTTGAGGGGGTAGGAAATCTCGTTGCCCATGTAGGAGTAGGCGAGGTACAGGCAGGTGAGGAAGGTGGCCTGCAGTTCGAAGTCACTGGCGATCTCTTCGCTCACCACCTCCCGGCACAGCAGGTAGACGAAGACCACATTAGCCGGGCTGATGAAGCCTTGGTCTTGCCAACCTTGAAGCAACAGAGCCCGGTCCACCCCCCGGAACCAGAGCACCGCCTCACCGGAGCTCAGCTGCTTCAGGCGGTAGCAGCGCCGGCACAGGAACTCGCCCAGGCAACGCAGCAGCTCCCCGGTGGACGCTTGCACCACCACACGGCGTGGAGAGGCCAGACTGCGGCCGCTGGCTTGTTTCTGCACCGATCCCAGCTGCCTGGCACTGCTGGGGGGTACAACTGGCACTGGCACTGGAATGGCCCGGTGCTGAGCAGCGGGTTGCAGCGGGGGGTAGGATTTCTTCAGGTTCTTCTCGTTGAGTTGCTTGACTGGATTGTTGTTGTTGCTGCTACCGATGGCGCCGCTGGCGTGGTCATTGGCATGAGGAGGCTGGCTCGGGTTCACCTTCTTGGCTTTCTTCTTCTTGGCCGAGGCGGCTACCAGGCGTTTCCAGGTCAGGGCGGAGATGAGAACTGAGTGCTTCTTCAGGCTCCTCTCTTTAGCGCTCTTGCCCGCTCCAGGGTGGCCGTCCTCCACCGTGCCACCTTTGCCCTTGGGCTCCGGGGACAGAGACAGGACCGTGCCCATTGTCTGGCTAACGGGGCGGCGGAGGTGTAGAAGGGGTGGCGGGCAAAAGCCGGGAGAGAGAATGGACAGGGGCCAGGCGAGAGGAAATCAACAACAAGTCTCACTGCATTTGGATAGCCAAACGGATGGACGGTTGCCTCCCGCAGTAGCCAGGTGGGGGTTGGAGTTCGGAAGGAAGGGTTTTTTGGAATTGGAGGGGGTGGGTTTTTTTTTGTTGCTTTGGGGAGGGAGAAGGGAGTGGTGGATGGGGAAAGGGGGAAAATTCCGTCTCTGTCGCTGATGGAGGACTGACCAGACCTCACTCGCCCGTCTGCCTTCCCAGCTCCAAAGTGATGGGCACAAGCCAGAACCAATCCCTAAAAGGAGCCGCCAACCTGGGGGGGGCATCCTCAATGGACGGGCAAGGCACCCAATTGGAATAGAGATTCTCTGGATGGGCACCCCAAAGAGCCAATACAGTTCAGAGTTCTGCAGACTTCGGGGAACAACCAATCAGCTCCCAGGAAGCCGGGGGCGGTGACTCCGCCCAAGACCCGAACAACACCCAATGGGATTAAGTGTTTGGATCGGGACATGTCTTTGGCCAATAGAAGACACGGTTGGGAATGGTTGGCAGCGTTTCCAACCAATAGAAGCCTAAACAACGGAGCGAATGGGCGGGACATGTTTACAGATACCGCTTGTCATTGGCTGGATGTGTTGTGGGGGTGGGGTCAAGGCAGCAATGGTTTGAATAATTGTAATTTGGGGTTTGGAAGAGGGTTTGCTCCTGGAGTGGGAAAGGGTTAATGGAAACGATTCAAGCGGTGTTAGAGGAAACTAAAGATTAGTGACTATAAATAGGGCCAGTAATCCCTGAAAAGGAACTGAGCTAATCCCTGCTTTAAGGCAGCTTATAGTTGAAATGGCAGCCTCCGATGCGGTCAATTACAAAATAAGGGAAAGGAGCAAAAAAAATGCGTTTGGATAAAGCCTAATGGTATTTCAAATCAATTCACGGCCAATGTGGTGGTGTCAACAAATACAACAGTTTATTGCACCGCCATAGCAGCACAGCAGGAATTCACTAAGGCTCTCGATTCGATAGCGACTGTCTGTTAGAACAACTCGGGTAATGTATTCCAAACCCTGATTTTATACAGGACCAGAAATGGAAATAGTTTCAAACCACTTGGCAAAGACATTAAAACAAAAACAAAATAAAAAAATCACTGAATCACAAAATGTGATATCAGCATAAGTGACCAGAATCCAGAAACAAAGCAGAGTGGGGAATGTTTCAGAGATAGTAGGAACTGCACTTGCTGGAGAATCTGAGATAATAAGGTGTAGAGCTGGATGAACACAGCTGGCCAAGTAGCATCGGGCGAGCAGGAAGGCTGACGTTTCGGACCTAGACCCTTCTTCAGAAGGTCTTCATTTCTGAAGAAGTGTCCAGACCCGAAACGTCAGCTTTCCTGCTCCTCTGATGCTGCTTGGCCTGCTGTGTTCATCCAGCTCTACACTTGTAATCTCAGAGTGGGGAATGGTTGATTTTTTGACTGAATGATGGTTTATCACAGATGTGCCCAGGGTTCAGTGTTGGGATGTAGACCTAGCTCCACAAAACACATTTTAAAATGTTAAGAATGCACAAAGCTGGGAAGTAATGTGAACTGTGAAGAGGATAGGGCTTCAAAATAACAAAGGCTGGTTAGCAGAATGTGTTCATAAGTGGCAGATGAAGTTTAATGCTGTTGTTGTACATCTCACAGCTGTTATTCCATATGCCCTTAATAGACACACACATGATATAATCACCATATCATACCACAGGATATCAAGATACAAAAGTCTCAGTCTCCATCTTAACTCGGACATCTTGAAACATGATGTGTTAATGGAAGGATGCTATTCTAGCCAAGTAGCTAAGTATCAGTCCAGAGACTGAACTGTTTGTGATTGTAATATATACCAGGAGCTGTAACGAACACCTTTTAAATCTTTTAGACCCATGTCTAGTTTTTATAGGAGCTAAAACTGACATAAAAATTACAGATGAGACCACAAGGTCTCTCTCTAAATAGGAACAGGAGCAGGCCATTCAGCCCGTCAAGCCTGTCCCACCATTCAACAGGATCCCGGTCAATCCAACATTCCTCACATCCACTTTCCTGAGTCTTCCCCGTAACCCTTGATTCCCCTACTGGAAATCTTCTAATGGTGTGAAATCATGGCTACAACTACCTCTCTACAGACAGATCACTGTGGCCATTTGTAATGTAAACTTATGGAGCCCTGCATCCCCATTCCTGTGGAATAGTGTCCCTCAAGCTTTATATGTCTCACTCTCGCTCTCTCTGTCTCTCTAATGGACAGTAATTCCTATAAATCCTCATTACTTACCACTTGGCTGTTTGAGAGTCAATTGATAAAGAAAGGAAGAGTTGAATTACTTTACCTTTTATGCTGTCTCAAATGTCTTTTTTCTCTGTGATGTTGGAAATGCAACAGCGAATTTGTGCACAGCAAGCTCCCAATGCGATAATGACCAGATCATTTGCTTGTTTTGATTTTGATAGAGGGATAGATATTAGCCCAGAGCTACCAGAGGGAAGCATGAGACCTTTAACATTGACCTGAGAGAATAAACCTGCCTCAGTTTGTTATCACCGCTGAGTAACAGCTTTCATTTATATAGTGCCTTTCATGCATAAAATCTTTCAAAGTATTTTTCTAAAAGCAATTGCCAGGCAGTATGTGACAATGCAGATGAAATTTAATGCAGAGAACTGTGGCAGGATATAAGAACAGAAAGGACTGCAGTTGCCGCAAATCAGGAACAAAAACAGAAGTTGCTGGAAGAGCTCAGCAGATCTGGCAGCATCTGTGAAGAAAAAATCAGAGTTTGCATTTTGGGTCCGGTGACCCTTCATGGTCTGAGTCAGTCCTATTCGCCAGCATTTGTCCCATATCCCTCTAAACCCTTTCTATTTATGTACCCATCCAGATGCCTTTTAAATCTTGTAATTGTGCCAGCTTCCATCACTTCCTCCAGCATCTCATTCCATACACCCCTCTGTGTGAAAAAGTTGCCCCTATGGTCCCTTTTATATCTTTCCTCTCTCACCTTAAACCTATGCCTTCTAGTTTTGGACTCACCCACCCTAGGAAAAAGACCTTGGATATCCACCCTATCCATGCCCCTCATGATTTTATAAAATTCTATAAAGTCATCCCTCTGCCTCCGATGCTCTAGGGAAAATAGCCCCAGCCTGTTCAGCCTCTCCCTTTAGCTCAAACCCTCCAACTCCGGCAACATCCTGTAAATCCTTTATGCACCCTTTCAAGTTTCACAACATCCTTCCTATAGCATGAGACCAGAATTGAACACAGTATTCCAAAAGTGGCCAAACCAATGTCCTGCACAGCCGTAGCATGACCTCCCAACTCCTATAGCCAATGCACTGACCAATAAAGACGAGTATACCAAGCGCCTTCTTCACCGCCTCATCGACCTGTAACTCCACTTTCAAGGAACTATGAACCTGCATTCCGAGGTCTCTTTCATTTGGCAACATACCCCAGGACCTCAGCATTAATTGTATAAGTCTTGCCCTACCAAAATGCAGCACCTCACATTTATTGAAATTAAACTCCATCTGCCACCCCTCAGCCCACATGCCCATGTGATGAATCACAGAATCCCTACTGTGTGGGGACAGACCCTTCGGCCCAACAAGTCCACACTGACCCTCAGAAAATCCCACCCAGTCGGATCCCCCTATAACCCACCCTAACCTACACATTCCTGCACACTATGGGCAATTTAGCATGGTTTATCCACCCCAACCTGCATATCTTTGCACTGTGGGAGGAATCCAGAGCAAACCCACGCAGACACAGGAAACACGTGCAAACTCCACACAATCACCCATGGGTAGAATTAAACCCGGGTACCTGGCACTGTGAGGCAGCAGTGCTAACCACTGAGCCACAGTGCCACGCATGAAGATCCTGTTGTACTCTGAGGTAACCTTCTTCACTATCGACCACACCACCAATTTTGGTGTCATCTGCAAACTTATTAAACATACCTCCTGTGTTCATATCCAAATAATTTATATAAATGACAAAAAGAAGTGGATCCAGCACCGAACCTTGTGGCACACTGCAGGTCACAGGCCTCCAGTCTGAAAAGCAACCCTCCATCACCATCCTCTGTCTCTTACCCTTAAGCCAATTTTGTATCCAAATGGCTAGCTCTCCCTGTATTCCATGTGATCTAACCTTGTTAACCAGTCTACCATGTGGAACCTTGTCGAACGCCTCACTGAAATCCATAGAGACCATGTCCATCGGTCTGCCTTCATCAAAGCCAGTGATGGTTGCAGGGCAAGTAGAGAAAGTGGCCAGAAACAGTATATGAGATGCTGAATTTTATAAAGAGGGACAGTGAATACAAAAGCAAGGATGTTATGAGCATTCATAAGATATTGGTTTGGTATCAG
>NC_063338.1:91714295-91726421 GCF_021869965.1 Rhincodon typus | reverse complement strand
GATTCTCCAGCATCTGCAGTTCCTGCTATCTCTGAAACACATTATCATCCCTCAGGGGAGCTCAGTGCGAAGTGAGAAGCTGTGGAGGTTCCTGGACGCTGCCTGGAAGATCCTGGAGGATAACATTAAAGAGAAAGAGGTAGGAGGAGGGGGAGGTGGAGGTTAGAGGAAGAGAAGGGAAATGAGGTTGGAGTAGGAGGAGGAAGTTAGATGTAGCGGAGATCAGAGAAGGAGGATGAGGTTAGAGCAAGAGGAGATCAGAGAAGGAGGAGAGCAGAGATGGAGGCGGAGGTTAGAGGAGGAGGAGGTTAGAGAAGGAGGAGGGGATTAGAAGTGGAGGAAAATGAGGCTAGCATTGGAGAAGGATGTCAGAGAAAGGGGAGGGAAATCTCAAATTAAAAGCCAGTTTAATGGTGTCTAATCTGGAACAAAATCAGAAGATTTTTTCTTCACAGATGCTGCCAGACCTGCTGAGCTTTTCCAGCAACTTCTGTTTTTGTTCCTGATTTACAGCATCCGCAGTTCTTTTGGTTTTGCTTTAATAGTGTCTAATGCTAGTCCAGTAAGCACTGCCAATTGTCATAAAAACACATCGGGCTCACTGATCCCTTCATGTAAGGACAGCTGTTGTCCTTACCCAGACTGGCCTAAATTCGACTCCAGTATTGTAGTTGACCCTCAAAAATTAGGGATGGGCAATAAATGCTGGCCTAGCCAATGACGCCCATATCCAATGAACAAATATAAAAAGAAAGGCTGTAAAATGCTCTCCATACCTGTTGTCGCCTCCTGGCACTGCTCTGCCAGGGTCTCACTGCTCTGCCGGGGTCTCACTGCTCTGCCAGGGTCTCACAGTTCTGCCAGGGTTTCATGTCTTTATCCCGTTCTTCCTGGGGCCCGACAAATCTCCCTGTGCCCCGGATAGTCAGAGAAGGGGCACTGACAGTCAGGTTACCACTCTGCTCAGCTCTTTTATGTTCACACTGAGCTCCGCAGTTTGAACCGGGAATCCTGATCACAGCTGCTTTAGGGAATACTGACCAAAAATCCCCACTAGCTCCAGTGCAGTTTGCACAACATCCAAGAAGCTTGTTATGATCCAGGACAAAACACCACAGCTGATTGGCATCCTCTTCATTATCATCCCCAACCATTCCCATCCACAAGGTAGTGGCAACAGTGTGCAACATCTACAGGATACACTGTAGTAACTCATGAAGGTTGCTTTGACAGCATTGTCCATACCCATGACCTCCACCACTTTCATCAAGGTCAAGGGCATCAGATACATGGGAACACCACCCCCTGCAAGTTCCACTCCAAGCCACTCATCATCCAGGCTTGGAAATATGTTATCATTCCTTCACTGTCGCTGGGTCAAAATCCTGGAATTCCCTCCCTAATTGCATTGTGGGTCAACCCACAGCAGGAGGACTGCAGCGGTTCAAGAAGGCAGCTCACCACTACCTTCTCAAGGGCAACTAGGGACGGGCAAGAAATGCTGGCCAGCCAGCAACAACCACATCAATAAATGAATAAAAAATCCACTTTCAGAATTGCTACATGTCCACCATGACACCCAACATCTTCATAATGAGGGAGAGCCATGCCAAAGAAAGAAAAGGAAGCCAATCCTATAGTGGGAATCTCAGTGCCTTGTACAAAGTCCTGCCCCATGGATCTGAAGGTCTGTTGGTTGTGAATTGGCCTGTTCAGTCACATGAAATCGAAAGGTCTGTTTCTCTGCTGTATGACTCTATGAAGACCCACAGCACAACCCTACTTGGACATCCTCCTCAAATCAAGGGACAGGCAATGTTGCTATTGATGACCAAGCACTCCATCTCTCATAGAACCCCTACAGTGTGGAAATACGCCCTTTGGCCTGACAAGTCCACACCAACCCTCAGAGCATCCCACCCCCCTATAACCCACCTGAGCTACACATCCCTGAATGCTATGGGCAATTTAGCATGGCCAATCCACCCTAACCTGCACATCTTTGGACTGTGGGAAGAAACCGGAGCACCCAGAGGAAAGACACAGGGAGAATGTGCAAACTCCACACAGACAGTCACCCAAGGGTGGAGTCAAACCCAGGTCCCTGGCGCTGTGAGGCAGCAGTGCTAACCACTGAGCCACCGTGCTGTCCTGGTCACTCCTATAAAGTCTCCAGTAAGGTCAACTGGCACAATTTTAACGTACAGTCTTTGGAACACTCTTAGGATAGAGTATGATTTTTTTTAAATT
The DNA here is from genome assembly GCF_021869965.1 of Rhincodon typus. Taxonomy (NCBI): domain Eukaryota; kingdom Metazoa; phylum Chordata; class Chondrichthyes; order Orectolobiformes; family Rhincodontidae; genus Rhincodon; species Rhincodon typus. The sequence continues at coordinate 91,724,171 of NC_063338.1, read as the reverse complement.
CACTGGGGATGGGAGTCACAGACTAGGCCAACACTTTATTGTTCATTAATATAAAACAAAGCACTGCAGACGCTGAAGATCTGAATCAAAAACAGAAATTTCTGGTGAAACTCGGCAGGTCGGGCCGCACCTGTGAGGAAGAAAGCAGAGTTAACGTTTTGAGTTCAGTCACTCTTCATCAAAACACACTTCATTAGAACCCAGTGTTCTGATGAAGAGTCACCAAACTCAAAACGTCACCTCTGTCTTCCTCCCACAGGTGCTGCCAGATCTGAGTTTTGCCTGCAATTTCTGCTTTCACTACCCATCCTTAATTGCCCAGAGGACAGTTAAGAGTAAACCATATTGCTGAGGGTCTGAAGTCACATTTAGACCAGATGAGGGAAGGACAGAAGATTTCCTAAATAGATTTATAGAGTCATGGAGATATACAGCACAGAAACAGACCCTTCGGTCCAACTTGTCCATGCCCACTAGATATCCTCAATAAATCCAGGTCCATCCACCAGCCTTTGGCCCTTATCCCTCTAAACCCACCCAGATGCCTTTTAAATGTTGTAATTGTACCAGCCTCCACCACTTCCTCTGGCAGTTCATTCCATACACGCACCACCCTCTGTGTGAAAACGTTGCCCCTTAGGTATCTTTTAAATCTTTCCCCTCTCACCTTCAATCTATGCCCCCTAGTTTTGGACTCCTCCACTCTGGGAAAAATTCCTTGTCTATTTACCCTATCTATGCCCCTCGTGATTTTATAAACCTCTATAAGGTCATGTCTCAGCATCCGATGCTCCAGGGAAAATAACCCCAGCCTATTCAGCCTCTCCCTATCACTCAAACCCTCCAAGCCTGGTAACATCCTTGTAAATCTTTTCTGAAACCTTTCAAGTTTCACAACATCCTTCCTAAAACATTAGTGAACCAGATTTGAAGCTTCTCCGCAACAATTGGCAGCAGTTTCATTGTCATCATTAACAAGAGCAGAAATTGCTGGAAAAGCTCAGCAGGTCTGGCAGCATCTCTGGAGAGAAATCAGAGTTACTGCTTCAGGTCCAGTGTTCCTCAGAACCTGCTGAGCTTTCCCAGCAATTTCTGTTTTCATTTCTGATTTGCAGCACGCACAGTTCTTTCAGTTTTCATTAATATCATTAGATGTTTAAGAATACACTTTTATTGAATTCAAATTCCAACATATGAATAGGCAAGATTTGAGCCCAGGTCTATAAGAACATTACCATGACTCTGGATTAATAGTTTAGCAATAACATCACTAGGACAAATTCCCCATGGCCAAAATGCTACTACATTATTGAGGACTGATGGCAATTTAAGTGGATATAGCCTGTCAACATCCCTAGGTCAGCTGTTACTAAGACAACACATTTATCCAGGTGGTACAGGGACACTTATGATCAACATCCTGCTGAGGCTAGCTTAGAAATCTTTAGCATCTGAAAAAATTGTTTAAAATCAACTCTTGCCTACATCATTGTCGTTTCACGGATATAAAATATCTCAAGGAATTTTACAGTGTTTCATCAAGACAACAATGTCACATCTCAGATGAAGACATTAGGACATTAGGCTTGGTCAAAGAATTGAACATAGAACATAGAACATAGAACATTACAGCGCAGTACAGGCCCTTCGGCCCTCGATGTTGCGCCGACCTGTGAAACCAATCTGAAGCCCATCTAACCTAAACTATTCCATTATCATCCATATGTTTATCCAATGACCATTTAAATGCCCTTAAAGTGGGCGAGTCTACTATTTTTGCAGGCAGGGCATTCCATGCCCTTACTACTCTCTGAGTAAAGAACCTACCTCTGACATCTGTCCTATATCTATCACCCCTCAATTTAAAGCTATAATTGGTATTTAAGATGGACTTAACAGAAGAAAGACAGAGAGAGAGGAATTCTAAATCAATGCCAAAAAAACCTGAGGGCATGGTAGCCAGTGCAAGATAGGAAGAAATAAATTTACATAGCACCATTCCCAACCTCAGGATATTTTGAAGCACTTTGTAACCAGATGAATACCTCTGAAGTGTAGTCATTGCTGTAATATAGGAAACACTGCACCCAATCCATGCACAGCAACCTTGCACATGTAGCAATGAAATAATTGATCAAATCAATTGTTTTTCAGTATTGGTTGCAGGACCAATTTGGACACTCAACAGAATCAATTTTGCTCCTATATCCTGTCTTCCTGTGTGACGCAGTGAGCTGCAGAAATCAGGAATTGTCTTCTGTAAAAAGTTTGAGGCCAGAATTTATCGCCCATCCCTAACTGTCCTTCAGAAAGTGGTGGTGAATTGCCTTCGTGAATTGATGCAGGCCACGTTCTGTATTGATTGATTGATCGGTTGGTTTATTGTTGTCACATATACTGGCATACAGTGAGAACTGTGGTTTTGCATGCTATACAGGCAGATTGTACCATACGCAGGTAGGTAGACACACAGTAAAAAAATGTGTGTGATCCTCCAATGTCAATTGAATATTACTGAATGACAATCAAGACTGAGCTACAGTAGTCACCTACTTACTTCCATCCTGACCCTACACTGCCCCAATTTACCGATGCCACACTCAGCTACCTCAAGATTGTTAACCTGCCTATTTTCAAACACAGACGTGCCTTATCTTAAACCAGCCTCTGTTTTGTTTGAAACACATTTACTCTTAAAATGCAGTAAGGCAGGACGTATTGGCCAGCTCCTGTACTCCTACTCCTGAGGATAGTTATACCTCACTGGTAACCCATGATTTAACAAGTCTACAGCAATAATTTGCACAGGGCAACTCCTGTCAGTGAGCTGGTACAGGGATAGGTGCTCACATCATTGAGAAATGTCTGGAACAGGAGGTCAGCAGCAACTCTACCAACAATTACATGGGCAATACCAGTGTTACCCCACTTGCCACCTCGCTACCTCCCATCTGGATGCATCACAGGTTGGTTTGGCATCTGCTGTGCCCCAGACTGCAAGAAATTATTGAGAGTTGTGAACGTAGCCCACTCCATCACACAGACCAGCCTTCCTTTCATTTTTTTTATTCATTCATGGGATGAGGGTGTTACTGACCAGGCAGCATTTATTGCCCAGAGGGCAGTTCAAAGTCAACCACATTGCTGTGGGTCTGGAGTCACATGTAGGCCAGACCAGGTAAGGATGGCAGTTTCCTTCCCTACAGGACATTAGTGAACCAGATGGGTTTTTCCTGACAATTGACAATGGATAAATGGTCGTCATTAGATTCTTAATTCCAGATATTTTATTGAATTCAAATTTCACCATCTGCTGTGGCTGGATTTGAACCTGAGTCTCCAGAATATTATCTGGATCTCTGGATTAACAGTTTAGTGATAATATCACTAGGCCATTGCGCCCCCCACCCTGGCCTTCATTGACTCTGTCTATACTTCCCACTGCCTTAGAAAAGCAGCCAACATAACTGAAGACCTCTCTCACCCTGGTTAGACTTCCTTCCACGCTTTGCCGTCAGGTAGAAGATGCAAACGTTTGTGAAGACGTACAAACCGATTTAAGAACAACTTCTTCCCTGCTGTCGTCAGGCTTATGAATGGATCTCTCATAAATCTGACTTGATTTGATTTATTATAGTCACATGTACCTACGTACAGTGAAATGTTTTGTTCTGCGAGCATTACAGACAGATCATATCAAACAAGGACATACCGATCATAGGCAGAGCGAGGCATACAAGGTTACACTGCACAGGAGGTGCACAAAGCAAGATCAACATTATTTGAAATTAGAGAGGTCCATTCATCAGTCTAATAACGGCAGGGAAGAAGCTGTTCTTGAACCTGTTGGTGCGTGTGTTCAAGCTTCTGTATCTTCTGCCTGACGGGAGAGGTTGTAGGAGAGCATTACCCAGGGTGGGAGGAGTCTTTGATGACGTTTACATCCTTTCCACAGCAATGAGAAGTGTAAATGGAGTCCATGGATGGGAGGTTGGCTTCCGTGATGGTCTGGCCTGTGCACACCACCTTCTGTAGTTTCTTACGGTCCTGGGCACAGCAGTTACCATACCAGGCCACTATGAACCCAGACAGTATGCTTTCAGTGGTGCATCTGTAAAAGTTGGTGAGGGACTTTATGGACATGCTGAATTTCCTAAGATGCCTGAGAAAGAAGGGGCGTTGTGCATTCTTGACCATCGCATCAACGTGGGTGGTTCAGGACAGGTTGTTGGTTATTGTCACTCCTAGAAACTTGATGCTCTCAACCAACTCCACCTCCACTCCATTGATTTAGATAGGGGCATTAGATTCATTGACCATTAGAAGTCATTGACCAGAGTTTATTAAAGTTGATCTTTGCACTCCTCTGCAGCTGTAACACCACCCCTCCTCCCTCTCACCTCCTTGACCTGACATAACCCGTCCATCCTCTCCCACCTATCCGCTCCACCCTTCCCACTAACCAATCCCCACTACTCCCTACCTGCATCCACCTATCACCATCCCACCTACCTTTCCCCAGCCCCCCCCCTCCCCCCTCTATTTATTTTAGAGCTCCCTTCCCCCTCCCCAGTTCTGAAGAAGGGTCCTGACCTGAAACATTGACTTTCCTGGTCCTCTGATGCTGCCTGGCCTGCTGTGTTCTTCCAGCTCCACACCGTGTTGACTCTGACTCCAGCATTGGCAGTTCTTGCTATCTCACCAATGACTATGTAACCTGTGCTGATTGCTATAAAAATTCATCTGTGTCACTATTGCCCTATAGGGCAGGAAATCTGTCATCCCTACTTGGTCTGGCCTACATGTGATACTTCACTAACTGTTGGACATTTCGGGAAGGGCAATAAATGCTGACTTAGACATCCATGCCTACGTCCTGTGACTGTGAATTTTAAAAAAGTGAGAGTACAGTCGGAGCAATTATTGCAGATACTGGAATCTGTACGAAAAACAAAAAATCCAGCAAAACACAGCACACACTGAAGGAACAACATCTTGTATTCAGATTAGGCACACTACAACCTCCTGGATTTATATTGAGTTCACCACCTTCAGATTTCCTTTAGCTTTACTTGTTGCATTCTCTGTCACCATATCCTCTCTCCCCACCCCTACCATCACCCCCACCCTGGTGGGACTGTCTGATCTTTCCAGCCTGGCAATTAGACACTCCATTGTTCTGCCATTCTCACATCCCGATCACCTAATCTAAACTATCAACATCCTTTCTCCCCCAACACTCCATCCAGCATCCCCCATTGCTGCTCCCTCCACACTTCACGTCAGCTCTGATGCAGAGTCATGTAGACTCGAAATGTTAGCTTGCTGTCTCTCCATGGATGCTGTTAGACCTGCTGTGCTTTCCAGCACTTTTTGTTGAAGGTACTGTAGCTGCCTCAGAGGAGCTGAGGGCCTGAATGGCCTCCATCTGTGTGAAACAGTGATAGCCACACTTCTCATCTTGTGCAGCTGTCTGCAAGTCATTCGATTTGAAATTCCTGGTGCTGAGAAAGATCCTCTATTGACACATTCCAACTCAATCTCTCATTTCCTCCTAAACTAATTGGTACCATTTACAGCTCTTGCTCCAATTCACAAACACAGGTTGCAATTTGTTGGCCTTTCTTAATGAATGCTGTGTTTTTCTTCATTGTCTCTAAGCAGCCCTTGATCAGCTATGAATGATGATGTGTCTCGGAGGCATTATGTAAAGTGTTTCCATTAGTCTGCACATTGTCAGTGATTTCCTTCGAACAGGCAGCATTAAGATCATTAAAGCTTCCGCACTGCTGCGGCATCAAGTTCGTGAATCAAGGGAGACCCCTTAACATATGACAAAATGTGACCAAGAGCTTCATAAAATCATTTATCTTTGTCTTTCCTGTCCTCGATAACAAAAACTGCTTGCATTTGTGTGACACTTTGATTGAGCTATGTTGTGTCACAAAGGCGCTGTCCTTACTTCTGGCATAGAACCCCTAGAGGGATTTTTTTTTAATTGTTTCAATTCTTTTAGTTAAAAAATGCCAAGGTGGTTCATAGGAATATAACCAAACAGAATTTAATACTAAGTCAAATAAGGAGATATTAGGACACATGTCAGGTTTTGTTAAACAGAAGGAAGAAAGTGAGATGAATATGGGGAGATATGGGGAGTGAATGCCAACCAATAGCAGAGCATTTAAAATTGGGGATGCTCAAATGAGAGGAATGAAGACAAGGAAGCCATGAGGGATTTGAAAACATGAATGAGAATTTTGAAATCCAAGGCACTGTTGAGTTGGGTAGCAATATAGGTCAGTGAGCACAGGGGTAATGGAGATACAGGGACTGATGGGAGGCAGGTCATGGGCAACAAGACAACTGGTGGCCTCAACATGCTAAAGGGAATGTTGTTGATGGGAGACCAGCTGAGGCTGCGGTGAGACACGGAAGCTTTGAACTAAAAAAGGCACTAATGAGGGCTTCTACAAACCATAAGATGTAGGAACAGAAGTAGGCCTTTCGGTCCTCTCCACCATTCAATGGACCATAGAATCTCCACAGTGTGGAAACAGGCCATTCACCCCATTAAGTCTGCACCAACTCTCCAAAGAACATCTCATCCCTACCCTATCCCTGTAACCCTGATTTTCCTGTGGCTGATGCACCTAGCCTGCACACTACAGGCCAATTTAGCATGGCCAATCCACCTAGCCTGTACATCTTTGGACTGTGGGAGGTAACTGGAGAACTCAGAGGAAAACTCACGCAAACACAGGGAGAACATGAAAACCAGGGTGGGATTGTTTTTCGCTGGAGTTCAGATGAGTGAGGGGGTTCTCATAGAGACTTATAAAATTCTAACAAGACTGGACAGGGTAGATGCAGGGAGAATGTTCCCGATGGTGGGTGTGTCCAGGACCAGGGGTCACAGCATGAGGATTCAGGGTAGACCATTTAGGACGGAGATGGGGAGACATTTCATCACCCAAAGAGTGGTGAGCCTGTGGAATTCATTCCCACAGGAAGTAGTTGATGCCAAAACATTGAATGTATTCAAGAGCTGACTAGATATAACAGTTGAGGTGAATGGGATCAAAGGTTACAGAGAGAAAGCAGGATGAGGCTACCGAGTTGGACGATCAGCCATGATTGTGAAGAATGATGGAGCAGGCTCAAGGGGCCGAATGGCCTCCTCCTACCTTCTATGTTTCCACACAGATAGTCACCGACGGCTAGAATTGAACTCACACTGCTCGCACTATCAGGCAGCAGTGCTAACCACTGAGCCACCGTGCCACTCTAATCCCTACTAATCTGATAATCCTCAATTCCACTTTCCTGCCTTTTACCCGTAACCCCTGATTCCCCTACTGTTTAAAAATCTGTCTTTATCTCTGACTTAAATGGGTCAGCCTGGGAGATTACATCACCTGGTCCTGGACCCTCCCATTTGGGGAAACAACCTTTTGCACCTACCCTGTGAAGTCCTATAGGAATCTTGTATGTTCAGTAAGGTTGTGTCTCATTCTGTTATACTCCAACAAGTACAGGCCCAACCTACCCAACCTCTCCTCAAAGGACAATCCCTCCATACCTGGTGTCAGCCTAGTGAATTTGCTCTGCCCTGCTCCAATGCCAGTACATATTTCCTTAAATAAGGGGCCCAAAACTGTTCACAATATTCCATAAGTGGTCTGACTAGATGAACTGAGGCAGCAGACGTCCGAAAACTGCTGTATTGCCCGAAATTTGGAGTCCAATTTATGCACAGCAAGGTCCCACAACCAGTAATGGGTTAATTTCCAAATAACCTGATTGCTTATGATGCTGTAGACATTGTTCAGAGTACAAGGCAGAGAGTGGTAATCTAAAAACACAGACTATAGCACAGGGAGTATATAGTAAACACAATCTATAGTGGGACAAGAGTCGAGACAGTGTGGAGGTGAAGGAATAGAACAGGCCAGGCAGCATCAGAGGAGCAGGAGAGCTGATGTTTCGGGTCGGGACTTTTCTTCAGGACCTGAGTCCTGACCCAAAACATTGACTTTCCTGCTCCTCTGATGCTTCCTGACCTGCTGTGTTCCTCCAGCTCCACACTGTCTTGGCTCTGACTCCAGCATCTGCAGTTCTTGCTAACCCCACAGTAGGACAATCGTGTTAAGCTATTTTGCCTTGCTTTATGCATTAGATGGCAAACCAAGAATGTGAAGAAACCGCCAATGTTTGTTCTAAAGATGTGGTAGTTGTCCGAGCCAGCGTTGCCCACATCCAGCAAGTATCCTCACCACTCACTGCAAATAAAGGTGCTACTGAGGCCAAATCTGCAATATTTTGAACAGCTTTGCTCCCCATTTTTAAAAAGTGACACACTGGCTTTAAAGGCTATTCAAAAGAGATTCACTACGCTGATTGGTGAGATGAAGGGATTAACATACCAAGAAAGGCTAAGCAGGTTTGACTTTTATTCATTTGAGCTTAGAAGAATGAGGGTGATTTTATTGAAACATACTGTAGGACATAGGTTTAAGGTGAGAGGGGAAAAATATAGAAGGGACCTAAGGGGCAACTATTTCATGCAATGGGTGGTGCGTGTATGGAATGAGCTGCCAGAGAAAGTGGTGGAGGCTGGTACAATTATAATATTTTAAAGGCATCTGGATGGGTATATGAATAGGAAGGGTTTAGAGAGAAATGGGCCAAATACTGACAAATGGGACTAGATTAATTTAGAATATCTGGTCGGCATGGACAATTTGGACTGAAAGATCTATTTCCATGCTGTAAAACTCAATGACTCTGTGACTCTAAGTGTTTGATTATAGCTGATAGGTTTCTCAACCCCATTCACCTGCCTTTTCCCCTAACCCGTGTAAATTAGAACCTAGAATCAACAGAGTTGTGGAGGCTAGATCACTGAAAGTGTTTAAAGAGGAAATAAATAGATTTTAGAAATATCAAGGAGTTGAGAACTATGCTTAAATAGCATGAAAAATGAGTTAAAACCTGAGGCAGATCAATCATGATCTTATAGAATGGAGGAGCAGGCTTGAAGGGCTGAATGGCCAACTTCAGCTCAATGTTCTTGTGTTCCCAGTATATCACAATGCCCATCTTGAAGAAGTTCTGCTCCTCTCCCCAACAGGATTTCCATTCTAATCTTTCTTCTTGCTCCTCCTATTTGCTTACTCTTTTCCCCCACTATCTTCAGCAACATACACCGTCCTTTTCCTAGCTACTATCAGTGCTGAGCAAGGATCACTGGACTCAAAATGTTAACATGGCTTTCTCTCCACAGGTGCTGCCAGATCTGCTGAGCTTCTTGAGCAATATTTGTTTTTGTTCCAAAATCTCATCACTTTAGTCAACAGCTGATTTAAAACTACTTCAAGACCTGACTTTGCCAGAAACGAGGAGAGATATTTAGGTCGGTCACAGTACAGGGTGAATACTTAATAAAAAGCCCAAAATAGTCAATGTGTTCTCATTGCTTTATAAGTAGTTCAGCTGGTTGCAGCCTTGATCTTCAAACCAGAAGATTGTGCATTAAAATCTCACTCACAAAACCAGGACAGGAATCTAGGCTTATCTTACATGACTGATGTTCCACCTTTCACTTGTTAATGCTGCACTTCTTATCTGACACATACAATGGTTAAAATGCAGAAAGTGGTCATTTGGCCTGTCTTGTTTGTGCTGGGTTCTGCAAAAATAACTCATCTCATTTCCTCAGAGCTAGCAAGAACTGCAGATGCTGGAGTCAGAGACAACACAGTGTGGGGCTGGAGGAACACAGCAGGCCAGGCAGCATCAGAGGAGCAGGAAAGCTGACGTTTTTGGTTGAGACAACAAGGTGCAGGGCTGGATGAACACAGCAGGCCAAGCAGCATC
>NC_063338.1:91700251-91713795 GCF_021869965.1 Rhincodon typus | reverse complement strand
TTGTACAGTTGGTGTAACACTTTCCATACTCTTATATTCCCTTTGACATAAGGGTCAACATTCCATTAGCCTTCCTGATTACCTACTGACGCTGTGTGCTTGCTTTCTGTGTTCCATGCACAAATATCCTCAAGTTCCTTTGTGTTGCAACTTTCTGTAGTTTTTCTCTATTTAAATAATATTCTGTTCTTTTGTTTTCCCTTCCAAAATGAACAATTTCACATTTTCCCACATTATACTCCATTCACCAATATGTTGCTCATTTACTTAACATTTTTCTGTATCATCATTTCTCTGTAAACTGTTTGTATCCCTCTCACAACGTGAAGACCTGTGATTCTGGAGATCTGAAACAAACAAAGCCAGAAATTGCTAGAGAAACGTAGCAGGTCTGGCAACATCTGTGGACGGAGAAACAGAGTTAACACTTTGAGTCTGGTGACCCTTCTTCAAAACAAAATGGTTGCTTCAGTTGGAGTCCACTTGGAGTTCTGTACAACTATAACAAAGGTTGTTACCCCTTGTCAGAAGGAACTCAGTGTTTCATAAGAAATGCAGGATTAGACCAAAAGTTATAGGAACAAAAATGGCCATTCAGCCCATCGAGTCTGCTCCACCATTCGTTCATGGCTGGTATGTTTTTCAATCCCCTTTTCCCTGTAATCTTTAATCCCCTTCCTAATGTCATGAGGACAGTCATGGAAACAGACTGTATGACAGGGTTGAAGAGGCAAATAATTGCACATTTAGCAGAGTTGGGCAGTATGATGAGACAAGAATTAAGGAGTGTCTGGGAAAGACCCACTGGGATTGGTCAAGCTTCCCTGTTTTTGTTAATTTTTCAGTTCCAATTCACACGGCGTTTTGAAGGCATGCCAGTATCTAATGGATAGCCAGAATCCTAAAACATGGGGCAAAACCAATGGAAACTGGGTGTCAGACAATGAGATACATGGCTGCCCTGAGGGCTCATGAGCATTTGCAGGATTCCTCCATGTAGAGCTATCTTTATCTATGATCTTGAGCTCTGTGTGCACATCAGTGTCAAACTTTAGTTATGCTGTATTAATTTGGCAAGTGCTAACACCTAAAACAAGAAAAAAGATAATTGAATTCACAGTGTAATGCGGGCAAAGGATATTTTAAGAGCGATAACTTAATAAACAGATTAATTGTACATGGACACCAACAGAATGGGGGCAGGTTCTCTTGATTGTGTAAATAGAAGCATTGTGAATTTGACAGTTCTAAATTCAGCAAATTTATCGCCAGCATCAACCTTTCCACTGTGGTTCTTTAGATAAAGAGTCTTAAATTACAGCTTCTACATTGTCTTCATTGTGAGACAAAAATATTTCAAAATAAATCAAGACTGCAGAACACTGGGCTGCAATTCTGAAACTTTGCAGTGACTATTGGCAACTGATGGTGTTTTCTGTGTCTTAGTGAGTAGGACCCTCACCTCTGAGTCTCAAAGAGTCTTATGTTCAATTCCGACTGCAGAGAGTCATAGAGTTATACAGCACAGAAACAGACCCTTCGGTCCAACTCGCCCATGCTGACCAGATATCCTAAACTGAACTAGTTTCATTTGCCAGCATTTGGCCCATGTCCCTCTAAACACTTCCTATTCATATACCCATCCAGGTGCCTTTTAAATGTTGTACTTGTGCCAGTCTCCCCCACTTCCTCCTACAGCTCATTCCATAAATGCACCACCCTCTGTGTGAAAAAGTTGCCCCTTAGGTCCCTTTTAAATCCTTCCCCTCTCACCTTAAACCAATGCCCTCTAGTTTTGGACTCCCCTACCCTGGGACAAAGACCTTGCCTATTCATCCTATCCATGTGCCTCATGATTTTTATAAACTTCTATAATGTCACCCCTCAGCCTCCAACACTCCAGGGAAAATAGCCCCAGCCTATTCAGCCTCTCCCTATAGCTCAATCCCTCTAAACCTGTCAGCACCCTTGTAAATCTTTTCTGAACCCTTTCACGTTTCACAACATCTTTCCAAAAGCAGGGAGAACAGTTTAACACAAAATCTTCGTTAATGCTCCATTAATGTTGGGGTTGGCTCAGGGCTCTGCTGCCCAAGGTGGGGAATGAAATGTTAAACCTGTAAAAAAAGATCATTTGATATTCTTCACAGAAGTGTATGGGAACCTCTGCGGTTCCGACCAACATTGTCTGTCTAGTACTGAAAAATCAACGTTGCTCAAAGGAGAGAAAACTTGAAACTTCCAATCATCAGAACCAGGAGGCAAGATACAGACGTGACCAGAGACCATGTCTTATACAAAATGAGAAGAGGTGGCTGATTGGCAGGACCATCATTGTTGATTTGATTTGGTTTATTATCGTCACCTGAGTTAGCAGGAAAGGCTGGATAGGCTGGGACTTTTTCCACTGGAGCATAGGAGGTTGAGAGGCAAACTAATAGAAGTTAATAAAATAATGAGAGGTAGAGACAGAGTTAATGGTAGTTGTCTTTTCCATAGGATGGGGGATTTCACCATTGTGGGCACAATTGTAAGGTGAGGGGACAGAGATTTAAAAAACGTCATGAGGGTCAAATTTGACATTTCGATAAATACATGAATAGGAAACGTTTGGAGGGATATGGGCCAGGAGCAGGCAGGTGGGACTAGCTTAGTTTGGGTTTATGTTCGGCATGGACTGGTTGGACTAAAGGGTCTGTTTCCGTGCTGTATCACTCTATGACTCTCTGACTTTATATACCTAGGTATAGTATGCTGCCTGGATTAGAGGGTATGAGCTAAAAGGAGAGGCTAGAAAAACGCAGGTTGTTTCCTCTTGAGCGGCTGAGACTGAGGGGAGACCTGACAGAAGCCTGTAAATTTATGAGGTCCATAGATAGGATCTTTTTCCTAACACTGAAGTATCAGCACGGTGGTTCAGTGGTTAGCACTGCTACCTCACAGCGCCAACAACCCTGAGTTCGATTCCACCCTCAGGCAACAGTTTGAACATTCTCCCCGTGTCTGTGTGGGTTTCCTCCTGGGTGCTCTGGTTTCCTCCCACAGTCCAAAGATGTGCAGGTTAGGTAAATTGCCCATAGTGTTTAGGGATGTGTAGATTAGGTCGGTTACAGGGGAGTGGGTCTGGTTGTGATGATCTGAGGTTCGGTGTGGACTAGTTGGGCCAAAGGGCCTGTTTCCACACTGTATGGATTCTATGATATATGATCTAATACGAAGGGGCCTGCACATAAGGTGAGTGAGATAAAGTTCACAGGAGACTTGAGAGGCAAGTATTATACATAGAGATTGGTAGGAGTCTGGAATGTGGTGGTGGAGGCAGGTACAATAGGGGCTTTTAAGAGACTTATAGATAAGCACATGAATATCCAAGGAATGGAGGGATTTAGACCAAGGGCAGGCAAAAGGTGTTGTTAGGCGCAACATCGTGGGCCAAAGTGCCTGTTCCTATGCTGTACAGTTCTATGTTCTATGTTCCACAGTGAAAAGTTTTGCTTGGTGTGCGGGACAGGGAGCTCATACCATACAAAGTGCATTAGGTTAATAGAACATAATGAGGAATACAATCTGACGGCTGCAGAGAAGGTGCACAAAGAGCGAGATCAACATTAAATTTGAAATTTGGGAGGTCCATTCAGAAGCCTAATAATAGCAGAGAAGAATCTGTTCTTGAATCTGTTGGTACGTGTGTTTACGGTTTTGTGTCTTCTGCTTGATACAAGACGTTGAAAGAGATTATAACCAGGATAGGAAGGGTCTTTGATTATGTTGGCTGCCTTCACTGGCAAATAGATGCAAAATATATTGGATGATTTGGCCATTTTCACTTTACTGTGTCTGGGATCTTACTGTGCATATATTTCCTGCATTGCAACAGCACCTACACTTGAAGGTTGCAAATAAGTGTTAACGACAAACTGCCACTTTGCTGCCATCATTTTAAAACAATGAAACTGTGAATTCCCTTGACCTTTTGGTTTCTCATCCTCCCTTCTCCCAGCAACCCCTCACTAATAGCACATGCACCCCTTGGACTGCAACAGATCAAAATGGTGGCTCTCCACTACCCTCTTCAGGGCAACTAAGGATGGGCAGCTGTGCAAATGATACCAGCCATGATATCACATCCCATGAACAAATACAGTCAACAGCACAGGGCACTTGGTTTACTGTGTGACTGTGTGAAGGAGCTGGATCAACATCAGTAGAGATCTAAAGACAGAAAGTTCTGGAGAAACTCAGCAAGGTCTGTCAACAGCTGAGAGGAGAGAAATGGAGTTAATGTCTCAAGTCAAACAGAATATTTTTTCACCACTCAGTTGGGCCAAGAATAGAATCAATGATGCACAGTGTGATGAGGTGGAGTTAATAGGGTAAGTTTCACCTTTTTTTATCAATAGTGTAAAACAGAAACTATCAAATAACTAACTAGTTTACGTCATCATTTCCAATGAAGTGAAATTTGGCCTAATCCAAAATGCTGCTGCCAGCATCCAAACTCATGCCAAGTTTTGATCGCCCACCCACTCAATCACATTGGCTTTTAGAGTCATCCAAAACCTCTCAGTTAAAACACTCCTTTTCATCTTCAAAACCCTTCAAGGCCTGAGAGACAGGAAGGACTGCCGATGCTGGAAGGTGGAGCCAATAAATGTGGAGCTGGAAAAGTACAGCCGGTCAGACAAGCATCCGAGGAGCAGGAAAGATAACGCTTCGGGCCGAAACCCTTTCATCAGGATACTTGATGAAAGGTTTAAACACAAAACGTTGGCTTTCCTGATCCTCGGATGCTTGTCTGACTGGCTCTGCCCTTCGAGGGCTGACTTGAGTCAATCCTAGAAACATCCACCAGCCGCTATCATGGTTCAAGATATCTGTGTTACTCTAACCCTGGCTCTTCATGTTCCCTGACTATATTCCTGAATCTCCCTTCAGCCTCCATGCCAAACACTTTAGGAACTTCCCTCACTAAAACTCTCCACCCACTCAACAGCTTCATAGAACAGTAGAACAGTACCTCACAGTACAGGCCCTTCGGCCCAACTTCCTCCAACCCTGCTCAAAATGCGAGCTCCGTGAGTAGTTTTTCAACGATCTGCCCTGAAATTTCCTTCAGTGGTTCAATGCCTTATCTAATAAACCTGGGAAGTGGCTGCAGACACCTTCCAGGTTAAAACGCGCTATTTAAATGCAAGTTATTTTTCTCCGCTGGTTGAGGCAGTTGAAATAATACCCACAGGGAAACCGTCGCTCAGTAACACTGGGCAAAATCATTTGAACAACAAGACCTTGGAGTGCAGGCTCATAGTTCCTTGAAAGTGGAGTCGTAGGTAGATAATGCAGTGTGGAGCTGGAGGAGTATAACTTTTCTTCCGAAAAGGGTCCCAACCCGAAACGTCAACTTTCCTGCTCCTCTGATGCTGCCTGGCCTGCTTTGTTCCTCCAGCTCCACACTGTGTTATCTCTGACTCCAACATCTGCAGTTTTTGCTATCAGAGGTAGATAGGATAGTGAAGAAGACATTTGGTACACTTGCCTTTATTGGTCAGTGCATTGAGTATAGGAAGTTAGTTCTCAGAACTAGTATAGTATAGTATAGACCCAAAATATTAATTCTGTTTTTTCCTTCACAGATGCTACCAGACCTGATGAGCTTTTCCAGCAACTTTGTTTTTGTTCCTGATTTACAGCATCCGCAGTTCTTTCGGTTTTCATTGAGTATAGGAGTTGGGAGGTCATGTTGCAACAGTAGAGGACATTGTTTAGGCCACTTTTGGAATATTGTGTGCAATTCTGGTCTCCCTGCTATAGGAAGAATGTTGTGAAACTAGAAAGGGTTCAGAAAAGATTTATGAGAATGTTGCCAGGGTTGGAGGGTCTGAGCTGTAGGGAGAGGCTGAATAGGTTATTTTCCATGGAGTGTTGGAGGCTGAGGGGTGACATTTTAAGGTTGATAAAATCATGATGGGCATGGATAGGGTAAATAGGCAAAGTTTTAAGGTTGAAGGTGAAAGGGGAAAAATATAAAAGGGACCTAAGGGGGAAGCTTTTTCACACAGAGGGTGGTGCGTGTATGGAATGAGCTGCCAGAGGAGTGGTGGAGGCTGGTACAATTACAACACTTAAAGGACATCTGGAAGGTATATGAAAAGGAAGGGTTTAGAGGGCCATGGAGGAAATGCTAGCAAATGGGGCTAGATTAAATAAAATATATGGTTTGGCATGGACAGGTGGGACAAAGGGGTCTGTTTCCACGCTGTACATCTCTATGACTATATGGAAAGTCCAAGGGGCCTGTGGGATGAGGGGTCCAGTGTCGCATCATACTTGATGTAAGGATGATGATGGATTCTCATGAATGTGATGGAATGTGGACTGATTGAGGTGGTTGTGGAATAGGAAGAGAGTCAGACCGCAGTGTGTATTCCCTTTGGGTCACTCAGCTGGTGTGGCATCTTCACTAAATTCACACCCAAGCTGTAAGCGAAGCCCCGGGCTGGGCCAGACAGTGGGATAGCTGAACATACCACTCTACTGCTTGGAGCTGACTGAGGAGGATCTCTTGTACAGTGCGGAGAGAATATGACCACAGCGTCCTGTGTGCTGCACAGTTGGAGCAGGCGATGAGGGGATCTGCTGGAGGCTGAGGGGCTGGAGCAACAGGAGCTCTCAGTGATTGATTGATTTATTGTTGTCACATTTACAGAGATACAGTGGAAAGTGGTGATTTGCGTGCTCTACCGGCAGATCGTACCATACAAAGTGCATCAGGACAGCAGAACAGAGTGCAGAATACAGTGTTACAGCCACAGAGAAGGTGCAGAGAGAGAGAGATCAACATTAATGTTTAAGAGGTCCATTTGAAAGACTGATGAAAACAGGGAGGAAGCTGTTCTTGAATCTGTTTGTACATGTATTTAAACTTATATATCTTCTGCCTGATGGAAGAGCGTGAAAGAGGTAAAACCGGGGTGGGAGGGGTCTTTGATGATGTTGGTCGCTTTCCTGAGGCAGTGGGAAGTATAGATGGAGTCAACGGATGGAAGGCTGGTTTGTGTGATGGACTGGGCTTGTTCACAACTCTCTGTAGCTTTTTGTGGTTGACTCCACCTCTGTCAAATGTTTATATATTTTAAAAACTTATAATCCCTTTCAGTGCCAAGGAAGAGTCTTATTGATTTCAGGAAGAAAGGAGGAGGACATGCCCCCATCTACATCAACGGAGCTGAGTTGGAGAGGATCGAGAGCATCAAGTTTCTCAGAATGATAATGACTGACAATCTGTCCTGGACATTTTCTTCCCCAGGCAGCTCAGCATGTCCATAAGGATCCTCACCAATTTTTACAGATGCACCATAGAAATGATTCTATCTAGATGCATAACAGTCTGGTACGGCAACTGCTCTGCCCAGGACAGAAGGTGGTGTGTATAGCCCAGACCAGCATGGAAGCCAACCTCCCATCCATGGACTCTGTTTACACTTCTCATTGCCAACATCATCAAAGACGCCTCCCACTCCGGTAATGCTCTCTTCCAACTTATTCCCTCAGGAAGAAGATACAGAAGCTTGAACACGTGCACCAACAGGTTTAAGAACAGCTTCTTCCCTGCCGTTATTAGACTGATGAATGGACCTCTCTAATTTCAAATCTAATATTGATCTTGCTTTGTGCACCTTCTGTGCAGCTGTAACCTTGTACGCCTCACTCTGTCTAAGCACCCCATGTTTGGTATGTCCTTGTTTGATATGATCTCTCTGTACTAGTTGCAAAACAAAACTTCTCGCTGTACTTAGGTATATGTGACTACAATAAATCAAATCAAATCAAGATATTAACTCTGATTTTCTCTCTTGACAGACGCTGCCGGATTTGTTGAGTCCTCCAGCACTTTCTGTGTTTGTTTCAGATTTCCAGCATCTACAGTATTTTGGCTCCTATCAGTGTAGGACCAGCCTAACCAAGTAGAGAAGTCTCAGGAATACAGAAGACACTCACGAGGACAGAATAACGCAGGCGTGAGTCCATGGAAACAGCACACTCCATTAGCATGTGTCGCCAGATAAATGCAGGTTCCTTCCGCCCCCATCAAGTTCCAGTCACCTCATTGTACCGTGTATGCAACATCTAAACTTTGAGATAATACATTTTATCTGCCATCTCCAATGAATGCACTTGGATGACAGGCATTTCATTTTGTTTTGCACTAATCATATTAAGAGAGCATCTTAATGGGAACACCCTTAATGCGGAGAACATTGCTTCCTTCATCAACCCAACCCTATTAACTAAACTCCACTGACTGCAATCATTGCAAATGAATCTGTTCCCCTCCCAGAATGAACATAGGACCCTCCATTAACCACACATACCACTGCTCAATCATTTTATCTCCCCCAACGCATCGCTGGATTAATATAAAGACAAGCTCACTGGCAAGTAACAATACTGGCAGTGTGCAGCATCAAGGAATTTTGGCCTTGGTTGGGTTTGTTTTAATTAGATATGTTCAAAAATGTTTCCATTGTTAATAATGAGCTTAAGCAGTAGACGTGCAGTTAATACATCACAGCAGGCAGAGCTAAGTAGCTGGATCAGTAAATCTGTCATCGGAGCTTCAGTTCAGGAGTAAAATCATTCATGGAAACAGGGCAGCAACTACTCCTTTCCATTCTGAGCCTTTGCTATGTGTCACAATGAGTTTTGGCTCACTCTCTTTCAGGACGTGGGCAATTTGTTTGTCCATCCCTAACCCTGCAAACAGTGACACGAAAAGTGAGCGACTCCACTAAGGCATTTCGGGGCAGCCGAGAGACGCCCACATGAAGATGGGACTGGAGTCACCTATAAAGGCTGGCGGAGCGGCTGTTAGGTTGGACCCCCACAAAGTCAAGGAGACTCTGTGACGATGAGAAAGTTGACAGCCAGGATCGGTTTCCAGGTCTTCCTACCGCATTTCCACTGCCTCCAATTATAGAGTCATAGAGATGTATAGCACGGAAACAGACCCTTCAGTCCAACTTGTCCATGCTGATCAGATATCCTAAATTAATCCAGTCCCATTTGCCAGCATTTGACCCATATCCCTCTAAACCCTTCCTATTCATATACCCATCCAGATGCCTTTTCAACGTTGCAATTGTAACAGCCTCCACTACTTCCTCTTTCAGCTCATTCCACACTTCTGTGTGAAAGTGTTGCCCCTTAAGGACCCTTTTAAATATTTTTCTCCTGACTTTAAACCTCTAGTTTTGGACTCCCCTACCCTGGGGAAAAGACCTTGGCTATTTTCCCTATCCATGCCCCTCATGGTTTCATAAACCTCGATAAGGTCACCCCTCAGCCTCCGACATTCCAGGGAAAATTGTCGCCAGAGTGGGCTGAGATTGAGGGCCTAGTCACATTGCGAGATCATACCCTGCACTCTCGACCTGCCCAGGTCCATAGCAGAGTTTGGCACCTCCTCGTGGAGTCAGGCTTGTTTTCTTTTCAAAAGACTCGAGGTTCTCAAGCCCTCAGAGCTGTCATGACCCACAGTCAGAATGAAAGATCCTTTCATAAGATATTTTGGAAAGATCTCACCCATGCCCTTCAAGCTAGGCTTTCCCTCTCCACTCACAAGTCAGTCCCCCAGTTCAGGTCACACCTCTTCACCCATTTCCCATTGCCCTTCATATTGTCAATGCCAATCTATGGCATGACAATGCCCAGTCCCACACGACACCACCTGGGTGAGGTGGTGGAATGGTGCTAATATCACTAGGCTAGTCAATCCAAAACCCTAGGACAATGCTCTGTGGACATGAGTTCAAATCCCACCAAAGCAAATGATGGAATTTGAATTTGATAAAATATCAATGAAAATGTCCAGTTCTGGTTGGCCTGTTACAGGAAGGATATTATTAAGCTGGTGAGGGTTCAAAAAAGATTTGCCAGGAATGGATGTTTTGACTTATACAGAGATGCTGGATAGGTGGGACTTTTTTCACTGGAGTATAGGAGGTTGAGAGGTGACCTTATAGAAGTTTATGAAATCATGAAGGGTGTAGATAAGGTGAATGACGGGTGTCTTTTCCCTATGGTAAGGAATTTCAAGACTGGGGCATACTTTTAAGGTGAGAGGAGAATAATTTAAAAAAGAAACGAGAGGCAATTTTTTTACACAGAAGCTGGTTCACATGTGGAATGAACTTCCACAGAAAGTGATGAATGCAGGTACAGTTACAACGTTTAAAAAATATTAGGATAAGTACATGAATGAGAAATATTTGGAGGGATATGGGCCAAGTTTAGGCACGTGGCACTAGTTTAGTTTGGGATTATGGTCGGCACGGACTGGTTGGACCGAAGGGTCTGTTTCTGTGCTGTAGGACTCTATGAGTCTTTAAATGAAGACCATGCGACCAATTGTGGGAGATATCCATCTTGTATGCCCTTTAGGGAAGAAAATTTGCTGTTCTTCAATGGTCTGGACTACATGTGGCTCCAGATCCTCTGGCTGTTGTTTGTCAATGTGGTTGACGTCACTAAATACTGGCCTGGCCAGTGAGGCTCACATCACTTAAGCAAATATTTTAAAAATACACCAAAGATGAATGAACCCTATAGCAACAATTCGACATACGGAAAAGCTTTCTCAAAAAGCAGCCTTTCTGTTCATTTTCACTTTCTCCCAAGGTGGGAGCACATAATCCAATATTATCCACATTCCCATGATCCACCCACAAGAAGAAAATATTGTCTGTGCCTCACAGAGCAACAAGTTCAAATCCCACTCTTAAGACTTGACCACTAGGTTTAAGCAGAATATCCAAGGCAATACTGAGGGAATACTGCACATTTGAACATGTTTAAACCAAAGCATAAATCAGTAGAGTCATAGAGTTGTACAACATGGAAACAGACCCTTCGGTTTAACCCGTCCATGCTGACCTGACATCACAAATTAATCTAGTCCCATTTGCCAGCATTTGGCCCATATCCCTCTAAACTTTTCCTACTCATGTACCCATTCATGTGCCTTTTAAATGTTGTCATTGTACCAGCCTCCACCACTTCCTCTGCTCATTCCATACACACACCACCCTCTGCATGAAAAAGTTGCCTCAAAGGTCACTTTTAAGTCTTTCCCCTCTCACCTTAAACCTATGCCCTCTAGTTTCGGGCTTCCCTACCCTGGGGAAAAGACCTTGACTATTCACCCTGTTCATGCCCTTCATGATTTTACAAACCTCTATAAGGTCACATCTCAGTCTCTGACACTCCAGGGAAAATAGCACCAGACTATTCAGCTGCTCCCTATAGCTCCAATACCTCCAAACACGGCAACGTCCTTGTAAATCTTTTCTGAAATCTTTCAAGTTTAATAACATCTTTCCTGTAGCAGGGAGACCAGAATTTTTTTTTTATTCATTAACGGGATGAGGGCATCGCTAGCAGAGCAGCATTTATTGCCCATCCCTAATGGCCCAGAGGGCAGTTCAGAGTCAACCACATTGCTGTGGGTCTGGAGTCACATGTAGGTCCAGACCAGGTAAGGATGGCAGTTTCCTTCCCTAAAGGACATTAGTGAATGCAGTATTCTGAAACTGGCCTAACCAATGTCCTGTACAGCTGCAACATGACTTCCCAATTCCTATACTCAATACGCTGACCAATAAAAGCAAAGCACTACTTTAATGAAGATCAAGGAAGTTATCTTTGCTTCTGATGAAGGGTCATTAGACCTGAAACATTAACACAGATGCTGACAAGACCTGCTGAGTATTTCCAACATTTTCAGATTTCGATTCAGATTTCTGGCATTTGCAATATTTTGATTTTGTTTTGAGTCGTCCCCGATATCTTAGCCAATATTTATGACACAATTATCATTAGGAAAGCATTACCTGTGAACAATCAAACTGGTCTTTGTGGGAACTTGTTATGTGCAAACTCACAGCTGCATTTTGTACAAAACAACTGTGAATACACTTTGAAAGCACTTCATTGGCTGCAAAGCATGCTGGGATACCCTGAGTACCAGAAAGGCACTACCTAAATGGAAATCTTACCTATCTGAAGGCCTTTGGTGAACCAACAGGGGTTTTGACGCAAGCTTCCTGGTTGAGGCGAAGAGTTTTTTTAACTCACATAACAAGAATCACAGAGACTCAGGTTCTTATTGAGACAGACGTCTTGAACTTTATTCACAACTAACAATGCACACTAATATGACATCTCAGGCTCACAAATACATGGGTGATGTGCTTATGTAGATTCCTATTACATTACATAATATAGATTTCCATCTACAAGGCGCCAGTCAGGAGTGTGATGGAATACTCCCCACTTGCCTGGATGAGTGCAGCCCCAACAACACTCGAGAAGCTTGACACCATCCAGGACAAAGCAGCCGCTTGATTGGCACCACATCCACAAGCAGCCACTCCCTCTATGGTCGACTCTCAGCAGCAGCAGTGTGTACCATCTCTACAAGATGCACTACAGAAATTTTTAGACAGCACCTTCCAAACCCACCACCAGTAACATCTAGAAGGACAAGGGCAGCAGATATATGGGAACACCACCCCCTGCAAGTTCCTCTCTAAACCACTCACCATCCTGTTGCTTCACTGTCGCTGGGTCAAAATCCTGGAATTCCCTCCCTAAGGGCTTTGTGGGTCAACCTACAGCACATGGACTGCAACGGTTCAAGAAGGCAGCTCACCATCACCTTCTCAAGGTCAAATAGGGACGGGCAAAAAACTTTGACCCAGCTAGCAAAGACCATGTCCTACAAGTGAACAACCAAAAACACAATAAACATAGGTTACCTTTTGGTATTTCCAGATAGTTTGAAGTGAACTTCTCAAACTGCTGCATTAGAATTCAAACTCAGGTTCTACTAAATAATTAATCCCATACCAAAAACATTGCATTGCCATTGCTGCTAATTTGAAGTTACATTTACCTTTGGTAATTATAAGAGAAAAAGTTAGAAGTGAGTGAACAGAAAATGGTCTGATGGCTGTTCCTTTACTCAGGCCTCACGTATTTATCGAAATATTTTAACATCTTGAAGATGAATGTCAGACAAGCCTGCATAATGTTTCAACAAGCCAGTGTTGTCATAGCGAGGCCTCAGGGACTTGCTTAAGACAAATTGAGGTGAAAATGTTGACTTGCTAAGATGCTGGTAAATGACGGTGGTGCAGGAGAAACTCTCACAGATTTGATGAGGGGCAATTCAATGAGAGAATCCTGAGCCTACAGTCCAATTTGGACTTGCCAGTGATGGAGATTGTAGTGTGAAATTTATAAAATGGGCTACATCACTCTACCCAAGACCTACCCCTTACTGACGACGAACGGTCAGTCCTCAGTAAAGGGCTCACCTTTGTCCCCCTCCACCCACAGATCAACGAATACCGCTCACGCTTGGACATAGAGCAGTTTTTCCGCCGCCTCCGCCTCCACGCTTACTTCTTTAACCGTGAACCTAACCCTCCCTCTACTGACCCCTTCTCCCGCTTCCAACACACCCCCTCCTCCTGGACACCACC
>NC_063338.1:91694740-91699751 GCF_021869965.1 Rhincodon typus | reverse complement strand
ATGAGGTGGCTCCCAATGGCCTGAAATAGTAGTATAGGCCTGGCAGGGTGGCCTCCCTGTTTGGCAGCCTTGTCTAGGAGGGGCAGTCTTAGCCTGGGGTGGCGTTCTTGTCCTAGCCTGGAGGCCTTGACCGTTTTGGAGGTCTTCTTCAGTGGCTTCTGGGTATTTTGGTGGCTTAGCGTCAAAGTCTAGGTTCGGCACAGAGGTCTCAACTTGGCCTGGTGGTCTTATCTTTGCTTTGGTGTTGGCTTCACGGTTTTCCAGTGGTCCAGTGTGGGGGCCTAGTCTCATCGTGGTAGGGTGTTCTCAGCCCGGCTCTGAATGGGGATTTCGGCCTAGGTTACCAGCATCCCCCAAACCCAGGAGCCATTATTTGAGCTGTGGTGAACTTTTACTTTTCTTCTTACTTATGGCTTCTGTCATTAATTTAGGTGCCATGGTATGGCGGCTTGTAAAACTTTTCAGTGTATTTTTTTGTAAAAGTACACGTGACAGTTAATTTCTATTCTATTCTATTCTACCTGGAGTGCAGTGTCTCAACAAGACAGCTCACCGCCACCTTCTAACGGGTTAACTAGGGACGGGCAATAAATGGTGGCTGAGCCAGCGACACCCACCCGGCATGAATAGATTTTAAAAAACTTGACTACAAATTTTGGACTATGTTAATTCACACAATATGATACATTTCTGATTTTGAGCAAGATTCAGGTACATTGAGAGATCTAACCAATCCAGCAGTACAAAAGCCTGGTTCGGCCACATCTGGAACATTGTGTCCAGTTCTGGTCGCCTCATTACAGGAAAGATGTGGAGGCGTTGGAAAAGGTGCAGAGGAGATTTACCAGGATGTTACCTGGAATGGAGGGAAGGTCTTACGAGGAAATGTTGAGAGAGCTAGGACTTTTCTCTTTCGAATGTCGAAGGATGAGAGGTGACTTGATAGAGGTGTACAAGATAATCAGAGGTATAGATAGAGTAGACAGCCAGAGACTTTTTCCTAGGGTGGAGGTAGCCATTATGAGGGGGCATAGTTTTAAAGTGAGTGGAGGTAGATACAGGGGAGACGTCAGAGGTAGGTTCTTTACTCGGAGAGTGGTTGGGGCGTGGAATATATTGCCGGAGAGGGTAGTGGAGTCGGCCTCATTAGGGGCATTTAAGCAGCTATTAGATAGGCATATGGATGATAGTATAAGGTAGGAGTGGAGGTTAGATAGACCTTAGGTTTAGGGTAAAAGTTTGGCACCACATCGCGGGCCGAAGAGCCTGTACTGTCCTGTACCGTTCTATGTTTTATGTTAGTTGTGTTGCAGATCGCACAATGGCAGTAGCAGAAAAACCTGAAGCTACTAAATTAAAAACAGAAAATTCTTGGGATTGTGCCATCACTGGCAGCCCATCCCCAATTGCCTTGAGAAGGTGATGGAGAGCACCTCTTGGTTCATTGGCTTTCTCAATCCTGTTAAGTTGGAAACTGCAGGATGTTGTCCCAATGATGTTGATGAAGGAAGGATGTATATCAGACAATTTGATTGCGATAGTTACCGTCTTTGTTTAGTTCCTTGTCTGTGATGACAGTACATCCAGTTGTCATAGTGACAGTTTTTGTTTAGTTTTTGTTTCATCAAAATTACCGAACATAAAACGTTTCTGTTACCACAAATTCAAAGGCAAAGGAGAGTCGAAAAACTGTGAGATAAGTTATTGCTCAGAGAAATGCACTGGTACATAATGTACTGACTGATTTGCCATAGTCAGGTGACCTCTACCTCGGCTGTAACTAGTTTCGAACAGCTGTCAAAAGATTTGTGCCACACAAATGCCAGGCAATGACCATCATAAACAAGAGAGAATCTCACTATTGCCTCGATGTTAACCGGCAATGCCATCACTGAATCCCCCACTATCAACATCCTGTGGATTACCATTGACCAGAAACTGAACTGTGTTAGTCACCCTCTTGTGGTGCAGTTGTAATGTCCTTATCCTTGGACTAGGAGGTCTGGTAAGAGCCCCATCTACTCCAGAGGTGTGTAATAATATTTCTGACAGGTTAATTAGAAAAATGGGCCAGATACAGTTGTATTCACATGTCACAAATGAA
The DNA here is from genome assembly GCF_021869965.1 of Rhincodon typus. Taxonomy (NCBI): domain Eukaryota; kingdom Metazoa; phylum Chordata; class Chondrichthyes; order Orectolobiformes; family Rhincodontidae; genus Rhincodon; species Rhincodon typus. The sequence continues at coordinate 91,697,647 of NC_063338.1, read as the reverse complement.
TTCTTTGTTTTTAAGAAGCTTCTCTTCATCAGCCTGTCAATGACTTCTTCCATTTCAAGAGTAGACTGATAGAGTGCTAACCGACTGCATTAGGATTGTCCTTCTTCTTCCGGGCAGACATTACATGAGTAAATTTCCACATTGTCGAGTAGGTGGCTTTGTTGGAGCTGTTCTGGTTTGGCTAGTCTTGAAGCCCAGGTCTTCAATGTTATCGCTGAAATGTCGTCATGGCTCATAGTTTTTGCAGTATCCAATAACTTCAGTCATTGATTGATATCATGTGGAGTGAATTGAATTGGTTGAAGACCGGTATCTGTGATGCTGGGGACCACAGGAGGAGGTGATGTAGAAATGTAGGGCAACAGATTTGTTCAAAGTAGGATTTCATATGAAGTCAAGATAAATAACCAACCTGTTTTTGCTAATATAACAAGGTGTGGAGCTGGAGGAACACAGCAGACCAAACAGCATCAGAGGAGCAGGAAAGTTGACGTTTCGCGTCTGGACCCTTATTCCCCGAAACGTCAGCTTTCCTGCTCCTCTGATGCTGCTTGGCCTGCTGTGTTCATCCAGCTCTACGCCTTGTTATCTCAGATTCTCCAGAATCAGCAGTTCCTACTATCTCTGTTTTTGCTGATGTTTTGTCATTTATGGGATGTGAACGTTGCTGACAAGGTGCATATTTGTTGCCCATCGCAGACTGGCATTAAACTGAGTAACTTGCTAGAGCCATTTCAGAGGGCAGTCAAGAGTCAAGAGTGTGCGTTTGTAGTCACATGTAGATTAGACCAAGTAAGGATGGCAGATTTCCTTCCCTGAAGGACATTACTGAACCACACGAGTTTTTATAACAATCAACTTAGTTTCATGGTCACCAACACAGCTTTTAATTCCAGATTCATTGACAGGAATTAGCACATCTAGTATGTGATAAATATTTGCCAGACCATTGGGAGATATCACCTGAACTAACTGAATAACGTTGTGGAATTTTGAATGGCCAGGTGAAAAGAAAGGTAAGGCCTCATTTTAATGACTCATTTGAGGCTAGAGGGTTTGTTATCAAAATATAATCCTGTGTACCTTAGAGGGGCCATGCAATGGAGTCATTTGCGATAAAACACAGAAAGGTAAATACGAAATAATTACTACAAATTGAGCTTAATAATTAAAATGTGAATAGTTCTGATCTTCTGCCTTTTGTGCATTTTGTTTATTAGAGGTGTGTTCTGTCCTCACAACTACATTCATTACACAAGCTCACTAGCCTAGAGGATCATTTAAATACTGATACATCATGGTATTAGGGCATGGGTAATTTTCCAAATCAGCAACTCCTTCCACTGAGATCACTGGATAATCATTGAATAATCATGGGGCAGCACAGTGGCTTAGTGATTAGCACTGCTGCCTCACGGCACCAAGACCTAGGTTCGATTCCACCCTTGGGTGACTGTCTGTGTGGAGTTTGCACCTTCTCCCTGTGTCTGCATGGGTTCCCTCCGGGTGCTCCGGCTTCCTCCCACAGTCCAAAGACGTGCAGGTTAGGTGGACTGGCCATGCTAAATTGCCCGTAGTGTTCAGGGATGTGTAGCTTAGGAGGGATGGGTCTGGGTGGGATGCTCCAAGGGTTGGCATAGACATAGAACATAGAACATAGAACATTACAGCGCAGTACAGGCCCTTCGGCCCTCAGTGTTGCGCCGACCTGTGAAACTAATCTGAAGCCCATCTAACCTAAACTATTCCATTATCATCCATATGTTTATCTAATGACCATTTAAATGCCCTTAAAGTTGGCAAGTCTACTACATTTGCAGGCAGGTGGGCCAAAGGGCCTGTTTCCACACTGTAGGGATTCTATGATATTGATAACATGGCTCATGGGAATTAGCCCCTATCACTCAGTCAAAAGTTGCACCATTGAAAACATTGAAGGCATCCAATGAAAGTAAAAGAAGACTTCATCTATAGACACAAAATGCAAAGCAGGGAGGGTGCTTGCTTTAATTTGGTGGCATCCCATTCCGAAACATTTGAACACCAGCTGTGACTCAGTAGTGACCTGCTTGGTTCTAGACTGCACATTCTACACTCTAGGCACTGAAACACATCACCTGGGCTGGCATTTCCAAGTGTAGGACTGGGACAGTGCAGCTTTGTTGGAGATGCCAACTTTCACATGAAATGTTGATGCAAGGTTGCTTTTTGGCTCTGTTGTTAGACTTAACATTTTGTTTTTATTCATTCATCAGACATGGACATTGCTGGCCGTGCCAGCATTTATTGCCTGTCCCTAATTGCCCTGGAGAAGGTGGTGATGAGCTGTCCTCTTGAACTGCCACAGTCCTGAGAGACTTGGGGGCAATGTAGGGGCATAACAGCGCTGTTAGGGAGGAAGTTCTAGGATTTTGACCCAGCGACACTGAAGGAACGGTGATGAATTTTCAAGTCATAATAGTGTTTGACTTGGAGGGGAACTTGCAGGTGGTGGTTCCACCTTTGTCTGCTGTCCTTTGCTTTATAAATGGTTGTAGGTTTGGAAGGTTATGTTGCAGGAAGTTTGATGCCTTCTTCTGATAGAGATGGTTCATACTGCCGCTGTTGTGTGTTTGTGGTGGAGGGAACACATGAACTCAACAATACACATAAGGGAGTGCTTCAGGATCCTAATGAACATTCATCCCATGTCAGACATTACTGAACCAGGTGATTAATCCAGACCATATACTGTTGATGGATTCAAGCTGTGTGCAAATTAGCTGTCACATTCCTCAATTACAACAATATTCCTTCGGCTATAAAATACTTTAATGTGTTCTGATGTCATGAAATATGTGATAGAGAATCAAATCAACATGCCAAGACGAGCAAGTTTCTCTCACACACGCACACTCCCACACACAC
>NC_063338.1:91688448-91694179 GCF_021869965.1 Rhincodon typus | reverse complement strand
CACACACACACACACACACACACACAGACGCACGTACACACACACCCTGCCGACACCCCTCACCTCCAGAGAGAAAGGGACCCTTAATTTGAGCAAAACTGGATGGTTTCAGTTTGCCAGCTTTTTTTGATTCACTTGTGAGATGTGAGCGTCGCTGGCTGGGCCCAGCATTTCTTGCCCATCCCTAGTTGCCCTTGAGAAGGTGGTGGTGGGCTGCCTGCTTGAACCACTGCAGTCCTCCTGCTGTGGGTTGATCCACAATGCCCTTGGGGGGCAAATTCCAGGATTATAACCCAGCTAGACTGAAGGAATGGTGATATATTTCCAAGTCAGGATGGCAAGTGGTTGGGAGGGGAACTTGCAGGTGATGGTGTTCCCATGCATCTGCTGCCTTTGTCCTTCTGGATGGAAGTGGTTGTGGGTTTGGAAGGCACTGTCTGAGGATCTTTGGTGAATTTCTGCAGTGCATCTTGTAGATAATACACACTGCTGCTACTGAGCGTCAGTGGTGGAGGGAGTGGATGCTTGTGGATGTAGTGCCAATCAAGCGGGCTGCTTTGTCCTGGATGGTGTCAAGCTTCATGCCAATTAACTTCCTGGAAAGTGAGGAGTGTCCCATCACAGTGACAATGAAGTGTTATTATTAGACCATAAATACAGGGACCCAAATAATGTTCTGGGACTGGGGTTCATATCCTAACATGGTACATGCTGGAATTTGAATTCAGTAAAAATCTGTTTTTAAGAATCAAATAATGGCTGTAAATGATTGTCATTATTCGAAGAAAACACCATCTAGTTCACTAACATCCTTAAGGGAAGGAAACTGGCCTACATGTGACTCCAGATCCACAACAATGTGATTGACATTTAACTATCTTTGGCAATTAAGGATGGGCAATTAATGCTGACCTGGCCAGTGATGTCTTCATCCGTGAATAAATCTTTTAAAATGTTGGCCCTAGATATATCGGATTCATTGGTGGTCATCTCCCAAAATTTGATTAGACTTCAGAGCTGTTCCTGCAGGCTGATAGATGACACATGTGGCCTCCCTATTTACAAAAACAATGAAGAGAGAAACAAAACAGAAAGAATTACAGACCCGTTAGTCTGAAATCAGTTGTCAGCAAAATTGGTAGTGGTGACTATTCTATAAGACATGATACCAGAACACTTGGAAAATATTAATAGAATTGGACATGAGTTTATGAAAGAAAAATCATCCTTAACAAATCTACTGGAATGTTGCAAAGATGTAACCAAGAAAATAAAAACGGGGTGAACCAGTAGATGTGGTCTATTTGGATTTCAGGAAAGTTATTGATAAGGTTCCACATAAGAAGTTAATTGGCAAACTTAAAGCACATGGAATTGGAGTACTATATTGGCATGGATTGACTATATCTCAACAAACAAAAAACAAAGGGAATAAATGGATGATTTATGAATAGTTTATCCAGCTGGCACTAGTGCTGTTTGGACTCCAGCTATTCATGACATTTATAAATGACTTGGATGAGGGAACCAAATGCAGTCATAGAATCCCTGCAGTGTGGAAGCAGGCCATTCGTCCCATTTGTCCACACCCACCCTCCGATGAGCATCTCACCCAGAAACACACCCCCAACCTTATCCCTATAATCCTGCATTTCCCATGGCTAATCCACCTAACCTACACATCCCTGCTCACTATGGACAATTTAGCAGAGTCAATCCACCTAACCTGCACATCTTTGATGACACCTATGCTCCCTAGTTCTAGTTTCATCTGCCTGTGGAAACAAGATCTCTGCTTCTATCTTTGTCTATTCCCTTCATAATTTTATGTGTTTCTATAAGATCCCCCCCCCCACCCAATTCCCTTAAATTCCATTGAGTTTGGTCGCAGTCTACTCAACCTCTTCTCATAAGACAACTCTCTCAACTCTGGAATCAACCTAGTGAGTCTCGTCTACACCCCCTCTAGTGCCATTACATTCTTTCTCAAGTAAGGAGACCAAAACTGTACACAGTAGTCCAGGTATGGTCTCACTAGCACTCTGTAACATAATCTCCCTGCTTTTAAACCCCATCCCTCTAGCAATGAAAGACAATATTCTAATTGCCTTCTTCATTACCTGTTGCACCTGCAAACAAACTTTTTTGTGATTCATGCGCAAGGACACCCAGGTCCCTCTGCACAGCAGCATGCTGTGGTTTTTTACCATTCAAATAATAGTCCTTTTTGTTGTTATTCCTCCCAAAATGGATGACCTCACATTTACCATTGCACTCCATCTGCCAGATCCTTGTCCACCCAGTCAACACCCTAATTTATTCTTCAGTCCCTGGGTAGAGGTGAATAGGTTTCAGGTTCCCACTTGGCATCGTGGACTTGAACAAACATCCAAACTAAAACCACCCAGATTCCAACGATCTGTGACTTCAGGCCCAGGCGTGTAACCTTACCAAGTGAAGCCAAACATGACTCATGAAGCCAGCTGAAGCTATTCTTGGGATACATCAGAGGGAGCGGTGGATCAGTGATACCGCAGATGCGTTACACATGAGTATTCTAGTAAACCGCATCCGCCAAAGGTGTCAAAAGCAAATTTGTTCAGACTTTGCAATGGGATGTGGAGAGAAACCTTTCCATGTTTGTAAAAGGAGCCTGCAATCAGGAATCATATCAGCAACAAGCAACATATCAGCTTGGCCTGCTATGTTGCCTCTTAGACAATGTCGCAGGAAATTTAAACTAAACCTCTGTAGAAGATTGGTTAGACCGCATTATAGTCTCATAATTTGGAAAGAGGCATTGGGAAGATGCAAAGTGAAATTACCAGGAAGATATGATAACCGTGAGGTTAGAAATGTCAGGGAAGGCTGAATGTGGTTTTCTCTAGCAGATTAAAGGTTGAGGGGAGATCTGGAAGAGTCCTTCAGGTTCTGAAAGGGTAAATGTAGTGAAGATACTTCTACCTTGTGGAGAAGAACAAAACGATGGAACACATCTTATTAATAAGGAATTGAAAAGAGACTTCTTTGAGGTTGAGAGAAAGAGAAAATCAATGAGCAGAGACAGATTCACTGAGAGGTGAAGGTGAGAGTGAAGTAGAAAATCACTGAGGACAGAGAGAGAGAGAGAGTAGGGTGGGAGGGAAAGGGTGAGAGTGAAAGACACTGAGGACAGAGAGAAAATTGTCAACATTTCCAAATGTTAGAACATAGAACATAGAACAGTACAGCACAGTACAGGCCCTTTGGCCCACGATGTTGTGCCGAACTTTTACCCTAAACCTAAGGTCTATCTAACCTCCACCCCTACCTTATACTATCATCCATATGCCTATCTAATAGCCGCTTAAATGCCCCTAATGAGGCCAACTCCACTACCCTCTCCGGCAATATATTCCACGCCCGACCACTCTCTGAGTAAAGAACCTAACTCTGACGTCTCCCCTATATCTACCTCCACTCACTTTAAAATTATGCCCCCTCATGCCCCCAAAGACTGGCAGGTTCTGACCTGCCCTGCCAGTTCAACAGAAAGGGTAGGACCCTCCCTGCACCACAGCCTCGAAGCCCCTGTTCACAAAGAAGGGCAACAATTTCCCCTTATCTGCCATGTCTGGAGGAGACCACACGAGCTTTGTTGGACTGCCAATGCTTGACCACGGAGGCGATGGCCTAGTGGTATTATCGCTGCACTGTTAACCCAGAGACCCAGGTAATGTTCTGGGGACCTGGTCTCGAATCCTGCCATGGCAGATGGTAGAATTTGAATTCAATAAAAGTCTCGAATTAAGAGTCTAATGATGACCACAAAACCATTGTCAATTGTTGGAAAAACCCATCTGGTTCACTAATGCCCTTTAGGGAAGGAAACTGCCATCCTTACCTGGTCTGGCCTACATGTGACTCCAGACCCACAGCAATGCGATTGACTCTTAACTGCCCTCTGGATCATGAGGGATGGGCAATAAATACCAGCTTAGTCAGTAATGCCCATATCCCGTGAATGACTAAATAAAATAAATAACAATAACTTTCTAAAAGTGGCACTGGCTCCAGAAGCCCCAGGATGATGGCCTGACAGTGACAAATACCACCAGTGATGGCAAGTGGGAGAATCCATCTCACATTGGGTAAGAGGTGTGCCAGATGACTGCGCTATTTTGTCAAAGAGGCAAGTTTGGGAGCATTGCGTCAGAAAACTCGCGTGAGGCCTCACAGAGAGAAACCCTCCATGAGAGTCAATGAAAATGACACAGCCAAAATATCACCATTTCTTCAGTGTCACTGGGTTGTGTCACAGATCTCCCTCTCTAGCAGCATTGTGGCCCTCCCCACAGACTCCAGCGGTTCAATAGTCAGCTCACCACCACCTTCTCAAGGCCACCGAGGGATGGACAATAAATGCTGGTCCAGCCAGTTTGCAAGGAGGTGGTGATGAATTCGATGGAACTCAGGACATTTTCATGTAAAATCACAATGTGTAGTTCGGTCACAGGTCCATTCTGGTGTTTATGTCCCAAGCGAACTTGCTCCCAGACCTCTTTGTCTAACCTGATTAGTGCAATCATTGAGCCCTTTCTCCCTGTCTGAATTTCTGACTTCTCATTAAATCATCAATGTGAGTCTCCTGAATCACTTCCTGTGGTAGCACATGCCACATTCTCACCATACTCCAATATCTGTTCATCAGTCTGAAATGTGTTTATCCACATTATATCAGATGTGCCATGTGTTTTCCGACAAACTCAACTTGTTTCTACTGCATTTTAGCACTCATTGTTTTGTCCTCACAATCTCACAATCTTACCTGCTCCTGTGTTTCCAGCTAACATTTGGTTCGGCCACATCTGGAACATTGTGTTCAATTCTGGTCGCCTCATTACAGGAAAGATGTGGAAGCGTTGGAAAAGGTGCGGAGGAGATTTACCAGGATGTTGCCTGGAATGGAGGGAAGGTCTTATGAGGGAAAGTTTAAGAGAGCTAGGGCTTTTCTCTTTAGAACGACAAAGGATGAGAGGTGACTTGATAGAGGTGTACAAAATGATCACAGTAAGTTACCACGAGTACATTTGCTGTTTCCCTTGCCACCTCTTTTAGCAACCTGGGATGCATTCCATCAGGGCCAGGAGACTTATCCAAGTTTAGCCCAGTTAGCTTACTCTTCAGTGATACTGATAGTTTCTAGGTACTCACCTGCCATAATCCTCCTTGTCATCAATTATTGGCATGTTATTTGTGTCTTCCTCTGTGAAGAATGACACAAAATACCTTTTTCAATAGCTCGGTCATTTCCTTATTTCCCATTATAAAATCCTCCTTCTCATCCTCTAAAGGACCAATGATTACCTTAGCATGAATGTTTCTTGCCACTTGTCAGCCCAAGCCTGGATATTGTCCAGATCTTGTTACATTTGAACATGGACTGCTTCAGCATCTGTGTAAAAAAAGCAGAAATTGCTGGAAAATCTCAGCAAATCTGGCAGCATCTATGGAGAGAAATCAGAGTTAACGTTTCAGATCTAGTGACCCTTCTTCAGAACTGAGTACGTGTGGATTTGCAAATGGTGTTGAATATTTTGCATTCATGGGTGAACATCCCCATTTCTGACCTAATGATGGAGGGAAGGCCATTGATGAAGCAGCTGAAGATGGTTGGGTCTGGGGCACTACTCTGAGGAACTCCTGCAGAGATGTCTTGGAGTTGAGATGATTGACCTCCAACAACCATAAC
>NC_063338.1:91673159-91687948 GCF_021869965.1 Rhincodon typus | reverse complement strand
GCACCTTGTTGTCTCGGATTCTCCAGCATCTGCAGTTCCTACTATCTCTGGAGTTGCTAGATCTGTTTCTCTCAGTGTTGTTCGATATGGAAGAGCACAGAAATTCAGCCAAGGGAGGATAGTACTTGGTAATCAGCACGAGGTTTCCTCACCCATGTTTGACCTGAAGCCACAAGACTTCATGAGGTCTGGAGTCAACATTAAGAACTCTCAGGGCAACTTTCTCCCAACTATATTATCACTGTGCCACCACCTCTGCTGGGTCTGTGCTGCTGGTGGGACAGGACATACCTTGGGATGATGTTGCTGGGGCATTGTCTGTGAGGTTTAATTCCATCAGTATGATTATGTTAGGCTGTTGCTTAACTAGTCTGTGAGACAGCTCTCCCAATTTTGGCACTAGCTCCCAGATGTTAGTGAGGTGGGTTTTGCAGGGTCAACGGGGCTTTTTGTGTTTCCAGTGTCTCAGCCCATTCCATGTGGTCCATCCAGTTTCATTTCTATGTTGAGACTTCTTAGCAATTGATACAACTGAGTGGCTTGCTAGGCCATTTTCAAAAAGCAGTTGAGAATCAAATGATGTGGATCTGGAGTCAGCTATATGCCAGGCTTGGTAAGGACAATCAATAGTGGTTTCACAGTCACCATTCAACTTTCAACTCTCAACTCCAGACTTTTATTGAGCTCTAATTCCACCATCTATCTGAACCTATTTGAATGCAGCTGTTCGGAAAGGTAACAGTGCCAGGTCCTCGAAAACTCTTGGAAATAACAAGAACTGCAGATGCTGGAGCCAGAGTCAATACCATGTGGAGCTGCAGGAACACAGCAGGTCAGGCAGCTTCAGAGGAGCAGGAAAGTCAACGTTTCGGGTCTGGACCCTGATGAAGAGTCCCAACCCGAAACGCCAACTTTCCTCAGATGCTGCCTGACCTGCTGTGTTCCTGCAGCTCCACACTGTATTGACCTTGGAAACTCTTGTTGTTTCTTAAATGTTTTGTAATTCATGTTAATATTAAGTTTCAAGAGCATGGAGAACCTGCTTGTTAAAGAAGTGAATGTACAGGCAATGATTCAAACTGATGTGTAATGAAACAAAGGTGATGTGAGACAAACCTTTTTTCACACAGCGAGATGTTAAGAGTCGAATCCTTGGCCACTTACTCAACTAAATGGTGAAAGAATTTGAGAAGATAGAAATAGAGAAGGTGTTGCCACTTACAGTCAAGAACTAAAAGCCATTAAGCATGAAATGGTCATTAATAAGATTTTTGGTAGAAATTTCTTTATACAGACAGTGGTAATACTGTGGAACTTGGTAACACTGGTAGTTGAGGGGAATAACAAAGGTGTGTTTAAGGAGAAGCTAGATAAGGACATGAAGGAGACAGAAGTAGTTAGGGGAGATGGTGCTATAATCTACTGTCACTGGACCATAAGATCATAAATCCATTTGAAATAAGAATTAGGAGTAGGCCATTCAGCCCCTCGAGCTGCTACACCATTCAACAGTATCATGGATAATCTAACGTTCCTCCCATCCACTTTCTTGTATTTTCTCTGCCTAATTGCCAGACTGATCAATAATCTATCTATCTTGGTCCTAAATATACACAAAGACCCTACCGCCACTGCCATCTATGGCAACGAGTTCCAAAGACCAGTTATTCAGTGGCCCATGATGGAATGTTCAAATGGAAATGTTTAACTAATGGATAAAAATATCTGGAATTGGAAGCAAGTCTGAATGATAGTGACCATGAAACTGCCTTTGAATGTTGTAAAATCCCACCTGGTGCGCTAATGCCCTTAAGGGAGGGAATGTGCCATCCTCAGTGCCATGTCAAGGGTTATTACTTAACAGAGAAAAGGTCAATCATAGAATCCCTACAGTGTGGAAGCAGGCTCTTCGGCCCAACAAGTCCAAACTGCCCCTTAGAACTTCCCACCCAGACCCATCCCCCTGATCTACACATCCCTGGGCACTACGGGCAATTTAGCATGGCCAATTCACCTAGCCTGCATATCTTTGGACTGTGGGAGGAAACCGGAGCACCTGGAGAAAACACAATGCAGACACGGGGGGAGAATGTGAAAACTCCACACAGACAGTCGCTCGAAGGTGGAATCAAACCCAGGTCCCTGACGCTGTGAGGCAGCAATGCTAACCACTGAGCTACTGTACCAACTATCTACATCATTGATACATCATGTCAGCAGTCAGATGATAACAGATATCACAGAGATTGGTTCTGTCCTTCAACCTCATGATGAGTGTGAATAGTTAAGGTAAGACTGTAAGGATTAGGAACAGGAGAAGGCCATTCAGCCCCTTGAGCCTGTTCTACGATTCAATAGGATCATGCCTGATCCAACATTCCTCATATCCACTTTTCTGCCCTTTCCCTGTAAGCCTTGATTCCCTGACTGATCAAGGATCTATCTCAGCCTTAAATATACACAAGGACTCTGCCCCCACAGCTCTCTGTGGCAAGAACTTTCAAAGTCTCACAACCCTGAGACAGAAGAAATTCCTCCTCGTCTCAGTCCTAAAACATGAACAAAAAATATTAACAAAAGGGTAACTTAGCAACAGACAAGTTTCAAGCAGTCGCCATAAGGCCAGAAGATATAGGAGCAGAATTAGACTATTCGGCCCATCGAATCTGCTTGGCCGTTTGATCATGGCTGATCTGTTTCTCAATTCCATTCTCCTGCCTTCTCCTTGTAATCCTTGATACCATTACTAATCAATAACTTGGCTTTCACAGCCCTCTGCAGCAAAGAGTTTCACAGATTTGCCACCCTCTGGCTGAAGAAGTTCCTCTTCTTCTCAACTCTAAATGGTCATCAGAGGCTGTGCCCTCAGGTTGCAGTCTCTCCTACTAGTGAAAACATCTTCTCCACTTCCATTCTATCCAGGACTGTCAGTATTCTGTAAGTTTCAATGAGATCCCCTCCTAATCCTACAGAAAAGGAAGGAAGGAATATCAAAGGATAAACCATCTTGCATTGATCAGGCATCAGAAACAACAACGACACACCATGAAAATGCTCCTTGTGAACGTCTAGAGGCTTGTTCCAAAATTGTGAGAACTGTCCTACAGACAGGACAAGCAGTAGCTGATACAGGCATACTCATGGAGCCATACTTCACAGACAATATCCCAGACTACAGCTGAGTAACTCACCTCCTGACTCCTCAGAACCTACAAGCAACAAGGCAGGAGCTGGATGAAGGACCCCCTTCTTCGCTTCAACAGCACTCAAGAAGTTTGAGACCGTCGAGAGTAAAGCAGCTTATTTATCAACTAAACATCCACTCCCTCCATCACTGACACTCAGTGTGTACTGTACCATCTACAAGATGTTCTGCCGCAACTCTTCAAGACTACAGTTACTAATCTCTACCCACTGGAAGGACAATGACAGTCCCTCCAAATTTTACCGTCCAGACTTGGAAGCACATTGCCGTTTGATCAGCGTCACTGGGTCAAATTCCTGGGACTTCTTCCTTCACAGCCGTGTGGTTGTCCCTACAAACCAACACAGCAGCGGTTCTCAAAGGCGATCTGGTTTGGTCCAGGCAGTGATGCAGGCATCCCGTGAAAAAAATTAAAACATTAACTGATCGGGCTACCCGAAGGAGATGGGGTAGAATATTGTGGACAGCGAAAACATCAGTTGGGCCTGTTTGTTTTTCTTTATTCATTCATGGGATGAGGGTATCACTGGCTAAGCAGCATTTATTGTCCATCCCTAATTGCCCAGAGGGCAGTTAAGAGTCAACCACATTGCTGTGGGTCTGGAATCACATTTAGGCCAGACCAGGTAAGGATGGCAGTTTCCTTCCCTAAAGGGCATTAGTGAACCAGATGAGTTTTTCCTGACAATTGACAAATGGATTCACAGTCATCATTAGATTCTTAATTCCAGATAGTTATTGAATTCAAATTCCACCATCTGCCATGGCAGGATTTGAACTCAGGTCCCCACATCATTATCTGGGTCTCTGGATTAACGGCCAGCCATAATACCACTAGACCATCACCTCCCCTGAACTGCAGGCTTGTTGTCAAATCCTTTCCCTATTTCGCTTGAAGGAGCTGACTGGAAGCTTAGATGGCAGGTTTTAATAAGGACTGCCCTCAGTTTCTGTCATCATTAGCCTCCTTATGTTGTGATAACTTCCAACCATGACTGGAGAGGCTAATGATGTCCCTTAAGCAAATACAAACAGCATTGGCTTGCGACTGGTCAAGATCGTTCCTGTCAGTATTGTTTTGTGGGCTTGTCTCTCGCTAGCTTCAGGGAGCTTGCAGTTGAGGGGTAAGGGCAGATTTCAACGCCTATACCAATCAGACAGCACTTATCATTTGTTACAAAAGCAAAAATTGCTGCAGAAACTTAGCAGGTGTTTCTGTTTCAGATCTTCAGCATCCGCAGTTCTTTGTTTTACTTTAAACTTGTAATTTGTTAATTGTTTAGTTAGTCAAATAATTAATTTGGTGCTGGTTTTTAAATCAAAAAGGTGCGCTTTAGAGTTTGAACACTGCAGGGGCTGGAATGCATTCTCTCTCCCTCTATCATTATTTTGATTTTGTGTCTTTCTTTCTCTTTCTATTTTTTTGCTTTGCTTTTCCTTACATTATCCCCATTAGACAATGTTTGGACTTCGATTATAGAGTCCTAGAGATATACAGCATGGAAACAGACCCTTCAGCCCACCTTGTCCATGCCCACCAGATATCTTAAATTAATCTTGTCCCATTTGCCAGAATTTGGCCCATATCCCTCTAAGCCCTTGTGCCCATCCAGATGCTTTTTAGATGTTGTCATTGTACCAGCCTCCACCACTTCTTTGGCAGCTCATTCCATACATGCACCATCCTCTGCATGAAAAAGTTGCCCCTCAAGTCCCTTTTAAATATTTCCCCTCTCACTTTAAACCTATGCCCTCTAGTTTTGGACTCCCCTACCCTGGGGAAAAATTCCTTGGCTATCCACCCTCAAGATTTTATAAACTTCTATAAGGTCACCCCCCCCCAAGCCTCCAAAGCTCCAGGGAAAATAACCTATTCAGCCTCTCCCTATAGCTCCCTCCAACCCTGGCAACATCCTTATAAATCTTTTCTGCACTCTTTCAAGTTTAACAGCATCTTTCCTATAGCAGGGAGACCAGAACTGAATGCAGTATTCCTAAAGTGCCCTGACCAATGTCTTGTACAGCTGCAACATGATACCCCAACTCCTATACTCAATGCATTGACTAATAAAGGCGAGCATACCAAACACCTTCTACACCACCTTATCTAACTGCGACTCCACTTTCAAGGAACTATGAACCTGCACCCAAGATCTCTTTGTTTGGCAACATTCTCCTGGACCCTAGCATTAAGTGTATTAGTCCGGTTTTGATTTGCCTTTCCAAAATGCAACACATTTATTTCAATTAAACTCCATCTGCCTGTCCTCAGCTGATCAGCCCATCTGATCAAGGTCCTGCTGTACTCTGAGATATTGAGAAAATTGTTAAATTGGTAGTGGAAGAATGTTATTTTTCAAGAAATCTGAGATCCAGGGGTGGGCATTGCAGGGGTTGGAGTACACTCCCTTCCCTTTCCCCCCCACAGTGCTAGCTTGATTTTGCCCCCTCCACTGTCTCGTGTGCCTCCCCTTTTGATGCTTTTTCTTATTCTCGCACTGCCTGTGGTGGGCAGTGTGTGTTGTGTGTTAATGGAGTGAAAGGATAACTTGACGTTGGACTTATTTATAAAAAGAATTAGCTGAGTTCTTTGGCGTTTGGGCTAATTTAAAATAAAATAGTTGAGTTCTTCGCCAGTGAAGTGGTGGCATCTGGGCAGGGGAGGGTAAGATGGAAACTAATGCTTTTGCTCGACCATTTACAACAAAACCTTGAAAGTCTTTTCTGCCCAATTCAACATATAGGTACCGGTATGTTTGATCTGAGGATTTTGCAGAGTTCATAGAGAGTCAAAGGAAGTTTGATTGTTAATAGTAAGGACTATATTTCGACATGACTCTCTAGGTTATAAAGGAAATGGCTTGAGATTCTGATAGTGACAGCTCCCATGATTTTTAATTCAGATTTGCTGGAAAGCAGCCTGCTTGTCAAGACTGAACGTTAAATAATTTAAGAATGACAGCAGAGTCATAATGGAATTATTGTCTGAAGATCAATGCCAGACATTTGTTTCTCCTTGTACTTCAAATTCGCTGCCAGTTCTGGAGGAATCCAAAGAAATGTTACATTTTCTTTTATCTTTTTTAATGTTTTCCTCATTGCAGTAAATGGACTTACTAATAGGGGATGACACATTTAGACATAACAAATAATAAGCTGCCACTGTGAGCAGCAAGCACACACAAGGCAAGTATGAGTTCGGGACAAACAAACACCCTCTACACCCTCCTTATCAAGAACCCCCAACAGAGGGACAGCATCAGGTTAGATTCAGAGTAAAACTCACTCTGCACTGTCCCCGTCAAACACTCCCAGGACAGGGACAGCACGGGGTTAGATACGGAGTAAAACTCCCTCAATACTGTCCCCATCAAACACTCCCAGGACAGGGACAGCAAGGGGTTAAGATACAGAGTAAAGCTTCCTCTACACATTCCCCATCAAACATTCTGAGGACAGGGACAGCACGGGGTTAGATACAGAGTAAAGCTTCCTCTTCATTGACCTCATCAAACACACCCAGGACAGGGACAGCACAGGCTTCTTCTGCACTGTCCCCAACAAACACTCCTAGGTCAGGCATAATATAGGGTTAGGTACAGAGTAAAGCGCCCTTTGCACTGTCCCCAACAAACACTCCCAGGACAGAGACAGCATGGGGTTCGATACAGTGTAAAGCCTCCTCTGCACTGGTTAGTAGAAATCCCAGGATACCGAGCTACCCTCTCAGGTGGAACTGAAAGCTGCTGCAGTACTATTTTGAAGGGAAAGAAGGAGCATTTCTCCCTGTTCTCTTGATTTACCATGCGTCACAAGAAAGCAAATCTGGAATGGTGAATGTACTCTATGATGTGGCATTTAAGGCTGCCTCATTGTGAAACAAAACGCAGTTGGCCTTTGGGAACTATATCTGTCATTCTTATCCTATCTGGAGCTATTTGTAACGAAACTGCCACATCAGTGTGTTAATAATTAACAGACCTCTGATGAGGTTTGGCTGTTACGTAAAACTGCAATGAACACAATAATTAAAGAATCCCAACAACAGCACCTTGGGATAACCAGCGATGAGCACTAAATGCCTGTCTTGCCATAAAAACCAAAAATGAATAAACTGGAAAAAATTGGGGTTGCTTGTACTTTGGAATGATATGACAAAGAGAAAAGGGAAAATAACTCATCATGCAGGGAGGCTGCAGAAGGACTTGGGTAGGCTAGGAGAGCGGGTCAAAATGTGACAGATGGATGTCGGAAAGTGTGAGCTTATACACTTCGGTAGGAAGAATAGGAGTGTAGACTATTTTCTAAAGGAGGAAAGGCTTTGGAAATCTGACACACATTGGGACTAAGAGTCCTAGTTCAGGATTCTCTTAAGGTAAACATGCAGGTTCAGTTGGTGGAGAGAAAGGCAAATGCAATGTTAGCATTCATTTCAAGAGAGCGAGCATACAAGAGCAGGGATGTACTGCTGAGGCTGTGTGAAATTCTGACCATAAGACAGGGGTGCGGAATTAGGTCATTCAGCCCACCGAGTCTGCTCCAGCATTTGATCATGGCTGATAGGTTTCTCAACGCCAACCTGCTGTCTTCTCCTGATTGTGCTTATTGATTAAGAATCCACCTATCTCAGCCTTGAATATATTTACTAGCCCAGCCTCGACAGCCCTCTGTGCTAAAGGATTCCACCACTCTGTGAGAGAAGAAATTCCTCTTCACCTCTGCATTAAATCAACCCTCCATTCTGAGATGGTGACCTCAGGTCCTAGACTGTCTCACAAGGGGAAACAACCTTTCCATATCTACTCTGTCAAGTCCACCAAGAATCTTGTATGTTTCAATATGGTCGCCTCTCATTCTTCTTGGTTCCAACCAGTACAGGCATAACCTTTCCTCATAAGGAACCCTGTATCAGCCTAGTGAACCTTCTCAGGACTGCTTGCAATGCCAACATATCTTTCCTTAGATAATGGACCCAAAACTGTTCACAATATTCCAGCTGCCTAACACCTTTTATAATTTTAGCAAAGCCTCCATACTGCCTCTGGTTCTGAGGAAGGGTCACTGGACCCAAAACGTTAACTCTGTTTTCTCCTTCACAGATGCTGCCAGACCTGCTGAGCTTTTCCAGCAACTTTGTTTTTGTTCCTGATTTACAGCATCCGCAGTTCTTTCGGTTTTTACTCCGTACTTTTATATTCCTTTGGTGTTGATTAAAGCCAGTGAGGCCAGGGCCTAAGCCGTTCATGTTGTACTGTCTTGCTTCTGGGGTGACAATGGAGCAACACTGGGATTTTGGCAGACGTGTGGAAGTTCAAATCTATGGGGCATATTTTTAACATGAGAGAAGAAAGAATTAAAAGGGACCTGAGGGGCAACCTTTTCACACAGAGGTTGGTTCGTATGTGGAATGAACTGCCAAAGGAGGTGGGAGATGCAGGTACAGTTAAAACATTTAAAAGATACAACATTTGGACAGATACATGGAGAGGAAAGGGTTGGAGGGATATGGGCCAAATGCAGGCAAGTGGGACTAGTTTAGTTTGGGATTATGGTTGACATGGGTGAGTTGGACTGAAAGGTTTGTTTCCATGCTCTGACTCTACTGCAGATTGGATAGTTGTGAAAAATGCACAGAGCAGCTCCTGAAGTGGCTATTTCCTCATCACTCACAGGACAGTACACTTGATAACACGTCTTGTAGTTGACAGCAGTAACACAATGTGAATATTTTTGGCAACCCTGGCTAAGGAGAGGCGTTTGTGATCCCAGTAGGCATCATCAACACTTTCCTTTCTGCATTGTTTGTTTAAAAACATCTTTCTGAATTTGGTGAGAATTTGGGGCAGTTTTCCTTGGCATTTAATTTAAAAAATTTCTCCCAAGATTTGGGTCTGTTTTTATTTGCTAAGACCTGGATTTCCCAATACTAACTTGACAACTTTGCTCTCCTTCTGGAAGCTGAAGCATAAAACTTATGTCTTTGACCAAATCTTTTCCCTAAAATTGCCCTAATATAACCTAGTGATAGATTTGGTTTGAAACACTCATATTAGTTCCTTTGGACATTTTATTACATGAAAGGCACCATACCGCAAGCTGGTGATTTCGGCCATTGTAAATTTCACTGAGGAGGTGATGATGTATGCCTTTATCAAACAACTTCAGCTTGAATTCTAATGATGTTCCTGTCCCGGTGTTAGGGTGGTGGGGGTGTGTGGGTGGATGTGGAGGGTGGGGGATGGAGGGGATAGTCGGTTACCTTGGATGGTTAGTTTGCAATGCAGAAGATGCCAACTGAGTGGGTTCAATTCCTACTCTGGCTGTCATTCTCAACATCTCCCCTCACCTGAGGCATGTGACCCTTAGTTTAAACCATCACACATTGTCCCTCTCACTCTCTCTCTCTCTCTAATTAGAGAGCAGCCCCACGGCCTTCTGGGATTATGGCAACTCAGCTCAGAAATGTTGAGAGAAAAATGATATGTTTGGACTATGTGTGAATCTATTACCCTTCCTTTCTGGTTGTATCATTTCAGCACTCCCCCAATCCTTTCTTTAACTCAGTTTTGTTTTGCTCTCATTCATGTTCTTTTACTGAGTCTTTGTCAAACCATTGTTCTAGGTCGCACTTTCTCCTCCTCGTTCTCTCTCTCTCTCTCTGTCTGTCATGCTTGCTCTCATTCTGTCATGTTCTGTCTCACAAACACTCACCTTGCTGAGATGCCCACAGCCTCCTGCACCAATCTGTTCTGTGTCGCTATGTTACCACTAATCCCTCTTCTAGTACTGACTTGAGGTTTAGTGACAGCACTTAGAGAAGGTGGTGATGTAACAACTGAGTTAGTAACCTACTGATTCCTGGGTCACGGGTTCAAATCTTGCTGTGGTAGATTGTGAAATGTGAATCCAATAAGACTCTAGAATTAAAAAGCTAGCCTAACAGTGATTGTGTAACCACTGCCAATTGTTTATAAAACTCATCTGCTTTTCTCCCATCCTCATGGAAGGACGTCTAGCGTACATATGACTCCAGACCCATCAGCATTGTGGTTGATTCTGAATAGGGATGGGCAATAAACACAGGCCTAGCCAGTGATGCCCATATCCCATGAATGAATAAACAGAAAAAGAGTGAAGGATGATCATACAGCTGTCACAGCAGAGGAAACGTCTGTACAGCGCAGAACCAGGCCCTTTGGCCCAACTCGTTCATGCCGACCAGACATCCTAAATTAATCTAGTCCTATTTGCCAGCATTTGGCTCATATCTCTCTAAACCTTTCCTATTCATATACCCATCCAGATATCTTTCAAATGCTGTAATTGTACCAGCCTCTGCCACTTCCTCTGGCAGCTCATTCCATACACGCACCACCCTCGGTGTGAAAAAGTTGCCCCTCAGGTCTTTTCCCTCACGCCTTAAACCTATGCCCTATAGTTTTGGACTTCCCTACCCTGGGGAAAAGACCTTGGCTATTCACCCTATCCATGTTCCTCATAATTGTATAAACCTCCATAAGGTCACCCCTCAGCCTCTGACGCTCCAGAGAAAAAAAGAGTCCATAGTCTATTCAGTCTCTCCCTATAGCTCAAACCCTCCAATTTTGGGAACGTCCTTGTAAATCTTTTCTGAAACCTTTCAAGTTTAACAACATCTTTCCTACAGTGGGAAGAGCAGAATTGAATGCATTATTCCAAAAGTGGCCTAACCAATGTCCTGGACAGCTGAAACATGATATCCCACCTCCTATACTTAATGCACTGACCAAGGTAGGCAAGTGTGCCAAACACCTTCTTTACCACCCTGTCTCCTTGTAACTACACCCCTAGGTCTCTTTGTTCAGCAGCCCTCCCCAGGATCCTACCGTTTACTGTAAAAATCCTGCCCTGATTTGCCTTACCAAAATGCAACACCTCACATCTATCTAAATTAAACTCCATCTGCCACTCCTCGGCCCATTGGCCCATCTGATCAAGTTCATGAATGACAAGAAAATATAATGAAACAAAAAACTGCAGATGCTGGAAATCTGAAGCAGAAACTACTGGAGAAATTCAGAAATTCTGTGGAGAAAGAAAGCAGAGTTAACATTTCAGATCCAGTGACCCTTCATCTGAACTGTTGTTTCCAATGTGATAAGAAGTTACAGTAGAGTAAGATCAGATAACTACCTTACCCTGACCAGAGACAGGAGTGTTTCCGAAGAAATATATTGTTACATGGTTGTTAACCCTGACCCTATCACAAAAGAAGTGAGTCTAACAGAATAGAACTGTTACAACAGACAGAAAAGAATGAATTTCTCCCAGAGACAGTCACTTACATCTCAGTGGGCGGAGCAATACAAACACTTCATTTTAACTCTTTCAGGCCAGGACCCTTACACAACAAGAATCCAGTCGTGAGCACACTCTACCTTTCTCTCTTTCACCTCTCTCATCTTACTGTCACAAGAAGATAGCAAGCAGGAGCTGGAAAAACCATTCTTTCCATTGTTTTAAAATGTCAAGGCTGATATCCTGCCTTAACCTCACATTCTCTCATTATCCCCAAATCCTGTGATTCACTTAGTATCCAAACTCTGCTGATCTCTGACTTGAATATAGTCAACAACCAAGCAGCCCTTTATTCTAACAATTCACCACCCTCAAATGAAAAAATGTCTCCTCAGCCCTGCCCTGAATGGCCTACCCCTTATCCTGACACAATGATCCCTAATTTAACTGAGGGGAGTGATGGCCTAGTGGTACTGTCACTGGGTCACTAGGCCACTAATCTAGAGACTCATGGTTCAAATCCTGCCATGGTGGAATTTGAATTCAACAATAAAAAAATTCTGGGATTAAGAGTCTAATGATGACCATGAAACTATTGCTGATTGTTGGGGGGAAAAACCCATCTGCTTCAGGGAAGGAAATGTGCCATCCTTGTCTGCTCTGGCCTCCCTGCAACTCCTGACCCACCACATTGCTGTGGATACTGGCCTGTGACACTGACAAGCTCCATGAATGAATTAATTAAAAACTGCCCCAGTGAGGGCAATGCAGCCAAAGTAAGGCAAAATACTACAGGTACTGGAAATCTGAAATAAAACCAGAAAAGGCTGGAGAAACTCTGGCTGTGGAAAGAGAAGCAGAATTAACATTTTGAGGCTGATATGACTCTTTTTCAGAACTGAGATCAGCTGGAACTTGGTGTTTTTATGCTGTTTATAGAAGCCCTACAGTGTGGAAGCAGGCCATTTGGCCCACTGAGTCCACACCGACCCTCCAGAGAGCGACCCACCTCATTCCCTGCATTTCCCATGGCTAAACCACCTAGCCTGCACATCCCTGCACACTATGGGGCAATTTAGCATGGTCAATGCACCTACACTGCACATCTTTGGGCTGTGGGAGGAAACCAGAGCACCTAGAGGAAACCCATACGGACATGGGGAGAACATGCAAACTCTGCATAGACAGTTGATCAAGGGTGGAATCGCACCCAGGTCCCTGGTGCTGTGAGACAGCAGTGGTAACCACTGTGCCACCCAGAGGGAGGAGGAAAGTGAGGAATAGATGATGAGAATGCCCAGAACAAAAGACACACGCAGTGTTAATGGTGATACAGGAGTGATAGAAGTTTAAAATAAGTGTAAATTATAACTGTGCAAAGGAGGAAGTGGACAAGTGAAGGAATTATCCTCATCACAATTATGCTGTCCTTAAGCTTCAATTAGGTGATAGAAACATAGAAGTGTGGAAAACAGGAACAGGAGTAGGCCATTCATTACATGGCATAATAATATAATGCAATCATAAACCATAAGATCGTCTAAGCTGCTGGAAATAAAGGCTCAGAATACACAATCTGTCTTCAGAGAACAGTGCCTCAATCTTGAAACAAGTCTGATCTGTTTCAGTTCTCTATGGCAATCATATCCTTTCTGAGGTAAGTCAGCCAAGGTTATCCACATGTGGTTTTGCCAACGCTCTCTACAATTGTAGTCAGATTTCTTTACTCTTAGATTCCATTCCCTTTGTAAGTTAAAGAAAAATATTATTTAGGGAATGTGGGTTGCGCCAGCATTGTATGGCATTCCTAGTTGCCCTTGAGAAGGTGGTAGTGAGCTGCCATCTTGAACCACTACAGTCTGTGTGCTGTAGACAGTTTGGAGGGGAATGTGCAGGGGGTGGTGTTCCCATGTATTTGCTGCCTTGTCTTTCTAGATGGAAGTGGTTGTGGGTTTGGAAGGCGCTATCTAAGGAGCCTCAGTGATTTTCTGCAGTGTATCTTGTAGGTGGTAGGCACTGATCGTTGGAAGTGGAGGGAGTGAATGTTTATAAGTTATAAATCAAGCAGGCTGCTTTGTCCTGGATGGTCTTGAGCTTCTTGAGTGTGCTGCACTCATTCAGGCAAGTGGGGAGTATTCCATCACACTCCTGACTTGTGCCTTGGTGGACATGCTTTGGGGAGTCAGGAGGACAGCAGTATCCCTAGGATCTGACCTGCTCCTGCAGGCACAGCATTTATATGGCTAGTCCAGTTGAGTTTCTGATCACTGGTAACATCCAGGAAGTTAATAGTGGGGAATTCAGTGATGATAATACCACTGAACATCAAGGGGCAAGATTTGTCTCTAATTGGCGATGGCTATTGTCTGGTACTTGCTACTTGTCAGCCCAAGCCTGAATATTGTCCAGATCTTGTACATTTGAACACAGACTGCTTCAATATGTGAGGAGTCATGAACATTATGCAGTCATCAGCGAACATCCCCACTTCTGAACCTATGAAGGTCATTGATGAAGCAGCTGAAGATGGTTGGGCCGAGGACACTACCCTGAGGAATTCTTGCAGAGATATCCTGGATTTGAGATTCCCGCTGATTCCAGTTTTGCTGGGGCTCCTTGATGTCATACTTTGTCAAATGAACCCTTGATGTCAAGGGCTGTCACTCTCACCTCACCTCTGGAGTTCAGCTCTTTTGTCCATATTTGAACATGTTTGAGGTCAGGAGCTGAGTGGTCCTGGTAGAACACAAAATGAGTGTTGATGAGAAGGCAAGTAAAGGCTACTGCACAATTTTATTTCCTAATTTCTAGCAGTATCTTGATATTAACTTTCTGTTCTAACTCTCTTTCTTACTCACTCGCACTTTTGCAGGTTGAAGCATTCTCCCTCAGTCTTAAGATATCTGGTTCCCTCGCACTCTCGCTGTCTCTCTATCATTCCTGTCTAGTCTCACATCTTTGTGCTTTCTCTCATTTGCCCACTCACTCTCAGTTCCTGTAGTTGTTGGAGGAGACGTGGGTTCCACGATCTTTTGCCACGACTCATTACTGAACCTCAAAACAACAACAGCAAGGCCTTACTCACCACTGTCCATGCGGTGTCCAGGAATTGAGGTTAGGCTGGTAATTAAATTGGAATTTCGAATACTGCAAAGGAGAAAAAGACTGGTAAGGAAATGGAGAATAGAATATTCATGCAATCTAGAGAGAGTCACACACACACACGCACACACACACACACACACACACACACACACACACACACACACTCACACACACACACACACTCACTCACACACACACACTC
>NC_063338.1:91660702-91672659 GCF_021869965.1 Rhincodon typus | reverse complement strand
GTTCTGAGGAAGGGTCACCGGACCCGAAACGTTAACTCTGTTTTCTCCTCCACAGATGCTGCCAGACCTGCTGAGCTTTTCCAGCAACTTTGTTTTTGTTCCTGATTTACAGCATCCGCAGTTCTTTCGGTTTTTTTTTAGAGAAAATTCAATGCCCAGAAATGTGAGGTAATGCAGTTTGGTAGGAGAAACACAGAGAGACAATACAGGCTTGATAGTATAACTTTGAGAGACATGCAGGAGCAGTGTTCATATGCATAATTTCCTGAAGAAAGCCAGGCATAGTGAAACAGTTGTTGAGGTGGTTTATAGGATCCTTGGATTTATAAATAGAGGCACAGGGTACAAAAGCAAGGAAGTGATGCTCCATCTCTACAAACCGTTGGTCAGACCACATCGGGAGTATTGTGTTCAATTCCGGGTTCCTTATTTATGGACTGGTGTTAAAGCCCTGGAGAGAGTGCAAAGGCGATTTACTAAAATGACACCAGGGATTAGGGATTTTAGGCATAAGAAAAGATTAGAGATATGAGGTTTATTCTCCTTGGAGCAGAGAGTAAGAGGTGACTTTATTGACGTGTTCAAAATTCTGAATAGTTTTGACAAGATAAAGAAGGATATTCTGTTTCCACTAGTTGGTATGTCAGTAATTAGGGGTTACAAGTGCCTACTAGATAGACAATGCCAAGAGGACACAGCACACTCCAACACACTGGCCACACTACTCTATATCAAGAACATATCAGAACTGACGAGATTCCTGCGGCCACTAGGAATCATGGTAGCACACAACCCTACAGCCACACTATGGCAAGCACTCACAAGGACCAAAGACCCCAAACCCATGACATGCAGCACCAACGTATTTACAAAATACCTTGCAATGACTGCAACAAACAATACATCAGCCAGACCGGAAGGAAACTAGCCATCAGGATACACGAACATCAGCTAGCAGCAAAAAGAGACGACAAACTTTCCCTTATCTCAGTGCACTCGGACAATGAAGACCATCAATTTAACTGGGACAACGTGATCATCCTAGCTCAAGCCAACCAACCACAGACACACACGGGAATTCCTAGAGGCCTGGTTTTCAACCCGTAATGCAATCAACAAACATGTGGAATAAGACCCCATATACAAACCCATGCAGAACAGAACCAGAAATGACATAACCCAACTTAACAGACCAGATCATATAAATACCAAACGGAGTAGAACAACATTGCTTCATCAGAGGCCGCACTGATGATGTTACCTAGCATGGTGATGAAGCATCTATACGATAACCAGCCAGCTTGGCGAGCGAGGCTACAACCTCAATTTCAAGATTATTAGCAAGAGAGCTAGGAGTGAGATGAGGAGAAACTTCTTTACTCAGAGAGTTGTTTGGATTTAGAATGTGTTGCCTGGGAGAGTGGTGGAGGCGAATTCCGTCGGAGGTTTCAAAAGAGACTTGGATATGTATTTGAAAGGGATGAATTTAGAGAGTTGTGGAGATAGGGCTGGAGAGTGGGACCAGCTGGGTAGATCTTTCAGGAGCTGGTACCCATACAATGGGTTGAATGGTCTCCTTCCATACTGTTGAATTCTATGATTTTATATTCACCTCAGCATGACTAATGGGTCCCAGCTGAATATGTCATCCAAAAGATTGGAACCTTCGACTGTGCCCACTGAAGTGTCAGCCTGGATTTCACCAGAACAGAATTTGAACCTTCTGACTCAAAAGCTACTCACCGGGTCAGAGCTGACACACCAAACATCTGGCTCAGTTACTACAAGGATCCCAACACTGTGGGGCACCTCAACCCCCGTCTCCTCCCAGCTCCTATTGCAATCTGTTAAGACACAAGCATGGGATGAGGAGTCTCTAATATCATTCATCTTACCTTCCACCTCACATTTTCCACAACCCTGAGGAAGATATTCCACATTGCTGGTCTTGTCCCTCTCTGTCTTATCCCAAGGAAATATCCTGCCAACAACTTTAAGAGGACGGCTTGACACTAACAATGCTTGCACGAAGGCAATCTGGAACCATGCTTTATGAATCAGAAACATAGCAATCTGGCAAAGCGCTAATGGAAAAGTATCGTATTGCAAAAACATTTTGCTCCATCATTAAAATATATTGCTACGCAATATATAGATTTTCTAGGAAGATCCCAGCCACAATTCTGGATATTGCATGGAAAAATGCTCATTATTCAAGGGATTGATAATCTCCAAAGTATTTGCCCGCACACTATCGGTTTATAGATGGAAAAGTTTGAAAACAAACATCTGGGGAAGTATAAACCAGTTGTTTTGTGGCATGAATTTATCTGGGTTACAAGTCAAGACTGAAGGAGCAGCTGTTTGTTTGAAATATTTTCGTGGGATTTGGGCATTACAGGCATTTATTAGCCCTCCCGTATTTCCCTTCAGAAGGTGTTGATTGATGTAGAATAGATGCAGAAATAGGCCATTCGGCCCTTCAAGCCTCCCTGTCATTCAATATGATCATGGTTGATCATCCAACTCAGACCCTTATTCCCACTTTCTCCCCATATCCTTTGGTCTAGGGGGAGGCAATAGCCTGATAGTATTATCACTGGACTGTTAATCCAGTGATCCAGATAATGTTCCGGTGACCCGGGTTCAAATCCTGCTACAGCAGATGGTAAAATTTGAATTCAATGAAATTGTCTGGAATTAAGAGTCTAATAATGAGTATAAATCCATTGTCAATTGTCAGAAAAACCCACCTGGTTCACTACTGCCCTTTAGGGAAGGAAACTGCCATCCTTACCTGGTCTGGCCTACATGTCACTCCAGACCCATAACAATGTGGTTGACTTTGAACTGCCCTCTGGGCAATTAAGAATGGACAATAAATGCTACCTGGCCAACAGTGCCCTCATCCTGTTAACAAATAGGGATCTCTTCAGCCCTAAGAGCTATGTCTAACTCATTCTTGAAAACATTCAATGTTTATTCATTTGTTAAACTATTCCAGTTTGCATGAGAAACGTGTTTGGTCCTAACGTTTGAATTATTTTAGCCATTGAGAAGACAATTAAGAATTAATCAACTATGTTGGTGAGAGACAGAAATCCAAGGGAAGGGACAGAACAAGTTAGGATGCCAGAGTGCCTTCCTAAATGGACATTAGTGATCCAGATTTTTAAAAAAAGAATTCAAAGTTTTTACATCTCTCTGTTGGGATTTGAACTCATTTCCCATAGATTATTAACCTAATAACATAATTTCTAAACTACAGAGTTATGCACTTTGGTGACAGATTTAAGCAGACGCTTTATCATAGACCTCAATGTTG
Organism: Rhincodon typus; assembly: GCF_021869965.1. Taxonomy (NCBI): domain Eukaryota; kingdom Metazoa; phylum Chordata; class Chondrichthyes; order Orectolobiformes; family Rhincodontidae; genus Rhincodon; species Rhincodon typus. The sequence continues at coordinate 91,669,334 of NC_063338.1, read as the reverse complement.
ACAGAATATTGGTGAAATCTCTGGATAATGATGCTAGCAATATTTTAATATAAATTACAGAGCCATGCTATCAAAGCATTCTTGTTAAATTGCCACCAATCTGATATTTCCTGCATAGCATCACATCCATGCATCATCCATTGACTCCATCTATATTTCCCGCTCCTGGCTGTAATCTCTTCTACCCTCTTCCATCGGGCAGAAGATACAAAAGCTTAAACACAGTACCAACAGATTCAAGAACAGCTTCTTCGCTGCTGCTTTTAGATTTCTGAATGGACCTCTCAAATTTCAAATTGAATGTTGATCTCGATCTTTGAGCACCTTCTTTGGTAACATTGTATTCCTCATTATGTTCTATTACCCTAATACGCTTTGTACGGAATGATCTGCCTGTACTGTAAGCGAAATAAAACTTTTCACTGTAATCTAGGTACATGTGACAATAAAAAATCAAATCAAAATAAAAAAATGTCCTGCTTTTGATAACACTACAAAATCTTTCTTCATTTTTCTGCTTATTCTTAAGGTAATAACTCTTTCAACTTTGATTCTTTTACTACTTTGTGCCTAAGTCTTTTTGTACCTAGGTACCTTTGTAACTGAGATGATGCCATGTGAAGGGACATTTCACTGTACTTTTCACTGTAGTCCTATACTTCTGTACTTGAGCACACATGAGAATAAAATCTAAATCTAAATCTAAACAGACAACAAAATCTTGGTGTGGGAATGCACATTGCAATGCTCAATAACTAGGGGATGATCTTTCAGGATTTTTGTTTTCTGCAAGTGTCTGTGTACTGGGATTCTCTACAGAAGCTAAATATCAGTTTGGATGTGCTGTTGTTTTGTTGGATGAGGTGTTGCTTGGCACAAATTATTAGCTCCCAATTTCAGGAATGCCTTTATGTTAAAATTCTCATCCCTGTTTTCAAATCCACCCGTGGCCTCTCCCCTCCCTTTTTCCGTTTCCACCTTCAGCTCCAAACTGCCTGCATGCCTCCCTCCCTCTCTTTGGCATGCCAGGTTTTCATCCCTCCATCACTGCCTGCCATTCTTTCAGCTGTCCACAGGTTAAGTTATAGAGTTCTTTCTCTGAGCCTTTGAGACAATCCTTAAAGTCTACTTCTTTGACCAAGATGCTTCTAATGCGGTTTCTGGGTAAAACGTCACTGCTGTATAAAGGGGGAGGCAATGGCTGAGGGCTGTTATCACTAGACTATAATTCCAGACAGTCCAGATAATGTCCTGGGGACCTGGGTTTGAATCTTGCTGCGACAGATGGCGGATTTTGAATTCACTTTAAAACAAAGTCTGGAATTAAGATTCTGAGGATGATTGTGAAACTGTGATTGGGAAAAACCCACCTGATTCATTGCTGTCCTTCAGGGAAGGAAATCTACTGTCCTTACCTGGTCCGGCCTACATGTTAATCCAGACCTACAGCAATGTGGTTGACTCTTAACTGACCTCTGGGGTAATTAGGAGTGGGAAATAAATGCTGGTACAGACAGCGATACCCCACAACCTTTTAAAAATCGTCTGAGTGTTCTCTACATATTAGCCTTGTAAAGTATGCCATGAAGAATGAGTTCTTTTGAGTCATATGCCCTAACCTTTATTAGCGGCGCTAACTACATATACCATTATAAAATCTCAACTCCGAAGAGTGTCTGGGTTCTGTGCCTGCTAACTATCTAAAACAAAGACTGAGGAGCTACATGTAGGCCACTGCTACTGAAGCTAGCACTTTAAATTAGAATGTCATGTGTCATGATCTCATCTAATTGTCTGCTTTGAGAATCTATGCAATAATACAACAGCATTTGTCCGAATATGTATTTGCCTGGCTCAGTATCAAGCTTTGTATATGACTGCCCCTCATCCCTGAAGCTATGCTTGTGAATCTTTTATGCATTTTTTTTACAATGCATTCACATTCCTTCCTAAATTCTGATGTGCAGAAATGAACGCAACGCCCCAGCTAAAGCTGAACCAATGCTTTTTAAAGTCTCATCGTAGCTTTTCTTTATTTATTCATGGGACGCAGACATTACTGGCCAGGCCAGTATTTATTGCCCATCCCTAATTGCCCACAAGGGAGTTAAGAGTCAACTACATTGCTGTGGATCTGGAGTCACATGTAGGCCAGACCAGGCAAAAATGGCATTTTCCTTCCCTAAAGGGCATTAGTGAACCAGGTGGGTTTTTCCGACAACCTATACTGTTTTCGTGGTCATCAGGATGGACAAGAATTGTTGGCACAGCCAGTGGTACTCACATACTGTGAATGTGTATTAAAAAAATTAGATGTTTGAGTGGCACAGTGGTTAGCACTGCTGCCTCACATCACCAGGGGCCTGGGTTTGATTCCATCCTTGTGCAACTGTTGGTGTGGAATTTGCACATTCTCCCCACATCTGCATGGGCTTCCTCCCACAATCCAAATATGTGCTGGTTAGGTGGATTGGCCACTCTAAATTGCCCATACTGTCCAGTGGGTTAGCCGTGGGAGATGCAGGGTTACAGAGGTTCTGAGTAGATCCCCTTTGGAGGGTAGGTGATGGGCTGAATGGCCTGTTTTCACTCTGTAGGAATTCTACACCAATTTATATTGAGTCTCCTCATTCTTGCCACAAAAGCATATCACAACTGTTTCAGAGATAGTAGGAACTGCAGATGCTGGAGAATCTGAGATAAATTGGTGTAGAGCTGGATGAACACAGCAGGCCAAGCAGCATCAGAGGAGCAGGAAGGCTGACGTTTTGGACCTAGACCCTTCTTCAGAAAATTTTCTGGACAAGGTCAGAAACCACATGACACAGGTTATTGTCCAACAGGTTTATTTGAAAACAAAATCTTTCGGAGCCTCAGTCCTTTTTCAGGTGTCAGTGAGAGAGGTTAGTATCAGACACAGAATTTATAAGTGTCAAAGTGTCACACCACTAATGAGGATGCTGTTAAATCTTTAATCAATTAGAAGGTTTTATTGATTAATATGTATACGTAAATCCCCGAATTTCTTTCAAGTTACTGCACTGAGAGAACTAAAGGTTTTATCAGTGTAAAGAAGACGTGACGTTTTAGGTCAGACAATGCACGTTAGATGTGAGTCTTTGTTCAGAATCTGTGTTTTAGTTTGGAGTCGGACAGGTTTTATTTCTAAAGTAGGAATTTATAAAACGTCATATTGACTGACTGTCTATAAATTGTGTGTTTTTTGCACAAACTAAAATACATCTGCAAATACAAATTCACCCCATAGATTCACGTGGGGTGTGTGTGTGTCTGTATGTCTGCGCGTGTGTGTGTGTGTGTCTGTGTGTGTGGGAGAGTGCATGAGTGAGAGAGTGTATAGTGTGGTGAGGTCACCTGTAGTGCTATATGAACCCAAGATCCCGGTTGAGGCCATTCTCATGGGTACTGAACTTAGCTATCAGCCTCTGCTCGGTGACTCTGAGTTTTTGTGTATCCCGAAGTCTGCGTTGCAGGACGTTTACCCGAAGATCCGAGGCCAAATGTCCTTGACTGCTGTAGTGTTCCCCCACTGGGAGGGAATGTCCCTCTCTGGTGATTATTGTGCATTGTCCATTCATCCATTGTCATAGTGTCTGCATGGTCTCACCAATATACCGTTTCCCAGGGCATACTTGCCTGCAATGTATGAGATGGACAACGTTGGCTGAGTCACATGAGTATCTGCTGTGCACATGGTGGGTGGTGTTCCCATGTGTGACGGTAGTGTCCATGTCGAAGATCTGACATGTCTTGCAGAGGTTGCCATGACATGGATGTATAGTGTTGTGGTCGATGTTGTCCTGAAGGTTGGGCAGTTTGCTGTGAACAATGGTCTGTTTAAGGTTTGATAGCTGTTTGAAGGCGAGAAGTGGAGGCGTGGGGGAAGATCTTGGTGAGGTGCACATCCTCACCGATAATGTGTTGAAGGCTGTGAAGAACATGGTATAGTTTCTCTGCTCCTGGGAAGTACTGGATGACAAAGGGCACCCTTTCGGACATATCCTGTGTCTGTCTCCTGAGGAGGTCTTTACGGTTTTTCGCTGCGGCGTGTTGGAACTGGTGATCGATGAGTTGTGCATTGTATCCTGCTCCTGTGAGAGCGTCCTTCAACACCTTCAGGTGTCCATCATGCTTTAGTTTGCCATCCATCCAACCACCCATCAGTCTGCCTGTGTCCTCTTGAATCTAACATCATCCTGCTCACAGTTTATAAAACCTTCAAGGCTTGTGCCATGTGAAAAATTTGAATTTGTGTCTAAGTTAGTGGTATAGTTGCAATGTCACTGGACTAGTAATCCGAAGGGCCAGATTAATGCGCTGGGAATACAGGATCAAATTTCACCAAAGTAGCTGGTGAATTTAAATTCAATTTCATAAATAAGAAATTAAAGCTAGTCTCTGACATTATAAGGCATAGGAGCAGAAGTAGGCCATTCAACCTATTAACTATGCTCCACCAGTCAATGAGATCATAGCTGATCTGATAGTCCTTTTTTTAAATAGTCATTGCAGACTGGCCAGCATTTATTGCCTGTCTGTGACTGCCCTTGAGCTAAATTGGTTTGCTAGGGCTTTCAGGAGGGCAGTAGAGAGTCAACCACATTGCTATGTGTCTAGAGCGGGTCACAGCAGGTAAGGATGGCAGATTTCCTTCCCTGAAATGCATCAAATGGGTTCTTCATGACAACTGACAATGGTTTCGTAGTCATCAGTAGATTCTTGATTCCAGATTTTTTTTGCTGAATTTATATTTCACCATCTGTCATGGGTCTGGTTCCTTGGGGCATGAGCTGAGTTTCTGTCTTGTGATAATACCACTAGGCCATCGCTGCCCTCAATTCCATTCCTTCCTTATGCCCATAACCTTTCCTTCCCTAACTGATTAAAAATTTATCTCAGCCTTCAATACACTTAATGACCCAGCCTTGACAGGCCTCTGTGGTAAAGAATTCCACAGATTCACTACCCTCTGAGAGAAGAAATTCCTCCTCATTTCTGTCTTAAAATGTGTGAGCATTTCTTCAGAGATAATGTCCCCTGATCCTAGAGTCTCCCATGAGGGGAAACCAGCTTTTCGTACTGAGTTACCATGAAATTGTAATTGATTGTTGGTTACAAATACATCAGTTTCATGAATGTTATTCACATAACCCCAGACAAAGTCGAATCTTAGCTGCTTCATGTGCACTAACAATTAGGGATGAACAGTAGATGCCGTCCTTGTCCATGATACCAAGATGCCATGAGAGGATGAAGAAGCTGTGGTCTTCATGCAGAATGCTGGGAGATGCCACACAAACCTTCTCCCAGTCAATGAATTATCTACCACTCTCTTTCTCCTGTCACATAACTGAATTTGTATCCATGCTGCCACTGTCATTTTCCCATTGGCTCAAGCTTTATATCTACAAGGCAGTAGATCAAAAGCCTTCTGGAAATTCACATATGACACATTAACTACATTACCCTCACCATTCTGTTACCTCATGAAAAAAAACTATCGGGTTAATTAAACATGATCTGTCTTGGACAAGTCCCATGCTGGCTATCCTTCATTAAGAACATATGAACATGTGAATTAGTAGCAGGAGTAGGCCATTCAGCCCATCATGTCTGCTCTGCCATTCAATAGGATCTTGGCCGATGTGATTGTAACCTCAAATTCACATTCTTTCCTGCCCCTTACACCACCTTGCTTAACATGAATCCATCTACCTTTGCCTTAAAAATATTCAAGGACTCTGCTTCCACTACCATTTCAGGAAGAAAATTCCAAAGACTCAAAAGCCATCAATACCTTCCCTCCTTCATAAGGTCAGAAGTGGGAATGTTCGCTGATGATTGCACAATGTTCAGCACCATTCATGACTCCTCAAATACTGAAGCTGTCCATGTTCGAATGCAACAAGACCTGGACTTTATTCAGCATGGGCCATTAAGAGACCACAAGACCCTGGAAATAACCATCTTCAACCATCTAACCATCTATATTTGACATTACCATCGCTGAATACACCATTATCAATCTCCTGTGGGGTTACTATTGACCAGAAGCTGAACTAGATTAACCATGTAAACACCACAAGGTTACAAGAGCAGGTTAGAGGCGAGGAATTATGTGTCAAATAATTCACCTTCTGACTCCCCAAATACTGTCCATCATCTACGAGGCACAAGTCAGGAGTGTGATGGAATACTCCCCACTTGCCTGGATGAGTGCGACCCCTACAACATTCAGGAAGCTCAGCACCATCCAGGACAAAGCAGCCGCTTGATTGTCACCACATCCACAAGCATCCACTCCCTCCATCACCCACGCTCAGTAGGAGCAGTGTGTACTATCTGCAAGATTCACTGCAAAAGTTCACCAAAGATCCTGAGATCTCTTCCTTTCTTTGCTTCTATGATGGCCAACATTTCCAAAATTTCTGCCCTTACTTCCCTTAGTGTCCGTGGATGCATCGCATCTTCTCCTGGTGACTGATCACCTCAAATTACATTTTTGAGTAATTTCACATTCCTCATTGGGGTGGTTTCACAGGGGGCGATGCTACATTGACCTGACCATTAGCAATCTGATCCATTGCTAAGTATACATACATGTGTATCACCACAATCCCAGTGCTTGTGCGCACTAAAGGGAACTGTTCATGCTAATGGAGTGAGAAGCAGCATCTGGAAGAGATGGAGTTTCATTTACCAACAATACATGTGCCTTAAGTTCATGTTGGTGTGCATTTCTATGTCTATGGATGGCTGTAATTGGCCACATGTTGATGAGTATCATACGCTGATTTTCTGTAAAACTCTAATGGGCTGTTATTAAATATATTACAAGAAAATTGATTGAATTCCAAAGCATTGAACTCTCAGCGACAGGAGCAAAGGGATAGGTGAATTCAGCAGAAGTGATAATTTCCCAGTGAGAGAGATGAGAATCTATAAAGGACCTCAAAGGAAAACAATGAAACCTCAGAGTTGAAACTGGAAATTTTCAGGAGGTTCACTAAGTTGATTCTGGAGTTGATAGGGTTACCTTATGAGGAGATATTGAGTGGACTGGGACAACTCATTGGGATTTAGAAGAATGAGGGGGTTTCTTACAGAAACATATAAAATTATGAAGGGAATAGATAAGATAGAAGCAGAGAGGTTGTTTCCACTGGTGGGGTGATGGCCTATTGGTATTATCACTGGACTGTTAATCCAGACATGCAGGTAACCTTCTGGGGACTTGGTTCAAATCCCGCCATGGCAGATGCTGGCATTCGAGTTCAATACATATCTGGAATTAAGAATCTAATGATGACCATTGTCGATTGTCAGGAGAAGCCCATCTGGTTCACTAATGTCCTTTGGAGAAGAAAACTGCCATCCTCACCTGGTCTGGCCTACATGTGACTCCAGAACCACAGCAATGTGGTTGACTCTTAACTGCCCTCTGGGCAATTAGGGATGGGCAATAAATTCTGCCTAGCCAGTGACATCCTCATCCTGTGAATAAATAAAGAAAACAAAACTAGAATTAAGGGTTATAGAGTCAAAAAAAGGGGGAACTGAGTTGAGGAGGAACTTCTTCACCCAATGGGTTCTGAATCTGTAAAATTCCCTGCCCAGTGGAGGAGTTGAGGCTACCTCATTGAATGTTTTTAGGGTGAAGATAGATAGATTTTTGAACAGGAAAAGGATTAAGGTTCATGGTGAGCAGGTTGATAAGTGGACCTGAGCCAACAAAAACATCAGCCATGATCTTATTGAATGGCGGAACAGGCTCGATGGGCCAGATGACCTCCTCCTGCTCCTATTTCTTATGTCCTTATGAAAAGTTTCATGGGAAACAAAATGAAAAAGAAATTTCATAAGAAGGGCAATTAAATCACTTGGGAGACAAGGATAAAATGACCCGACTTGAGGATGTGGGGTGACGAAATTATCCAGAAAATTGAGTGTGCAGTCACCCAGGAAACAAATGGTCACCCTGAAAAGAATCTGGGCAACAGTTTCCTGTCTCTTTCATATGAGATTGTCAGAAATTTTCTGTGATGTTTTTCCTTGTCCATCTTGGTGCATCAGTAATGGGGCCTTAACATTTTGTACTGAGTGGCAATCGTTACAGTCATTGATAGTGATTAATCGCTCAGGGAAAAGTCTTTTGCTGTCAACAAGATTGCTCTCCTCGTAAAAACCTATCAAATTTTAACAGGACTGGACAGGGTAAATGCAAGAAGGATGTTCCCAATGACCAGGGAGTCCAGAACAAGGGATCACAGTCTAAGGATATGGGGTAAACCATTTAGGATTGAGATGAGGGGAAATTCCTTCACTCAGAGAGTGGTGAACCTGTGGAATTTGCTACCTCAGAAAGCTGTCAAGGCTAAAATATTGTTTGATTTCAAGAAGGAGCTGGATACAGCGCTCCGGGGCTAAAGGGAACAGAGGATATGGGAGAAAAGCATGAACACGCTATTGAGATGGATAATCAGCCATGATAATGATGAATGGTGGAGTCGTCCCAAAGGACCAAGTGGCTTACTCTTACCTTTCTATGTCAGTCGAGTGGTCAGATGTTGCTGAGCAGTTTGGAGATGGGGGTGATGGGGAGGGGGGTGGG